>NW_022986517.1:0-33559 GCF_902500255.1 Thalassophryne amazonica
TTACAAATTAGGGGCGGAGCTTCTACTCTGAAAAACAAATGATCACTGTTGCGGTTCGGCAGGAACGTTTCTATCCAGTTTATGTTGTTTATGTTTGTTTCAGGTTTCTGATCACATGCTGAAACGATACGCCCTATTGGAGGAGAGAGTACTGAAGAAGCCCCGCCCTTGAGCCTCAGCCACCAATCAGTCTCAGTCTCAGTCTCCTCTGATTGGCCAGAGTGACGCGAAAATTGTTCAACAAACTAAAAATCAAAGTGTGATTTTGAATGTTTTCATCTAAAATTAAATATTTCTGAAACCTTAATTTCAAATGTCAGCTTAATTTTTTAACTAAACTTTGCAGAATTTGACTTTGCTGGTTTTTAAAAATGTGGATTAAATGAAAAATATATAATGAAGCCTTTTAAGGAGTCACATGACGACGTAAACATGATCTTTATTTTCTGGATGAGCTGAAATAATCTGTAATTATTGGTACAGTTATCTTAAACTCTGTGTTTGTGAAACAGTTTTAAGCTAATGGAGACTGAGCGGTTAGCATGTAGCATCTGACAAATGAGCGGGAGTTAAGTTATTTTAATGTTCATCAGTTGACGTCAAACTGCTTCCAGTTTGTAATTTAACTTCATATAATTTCATGTTAGGTATTTATCTTTGTTAGCATCATTAGCATCAGCAACGGAAGCCAATGGCAACAAGCTGCTGACTCATTTCCTGTTAGCAGGAGCGCTAAAACTGATCGTTGTCACTCACATTCTTGAGGTTTGAAGTGTAACGGCATCTGTTAGTGTTTGTGGTTTTTGTACATTACTTTAAACATACTATTTTTTTAATGAGGTGCTCCAGTTAGCATCATAGCTGCTGTTGCACAGCAGATTAACATTAGCGCTCAGACAGTGTGCCAAAAATCAACTTTAATTTTGGACAGTTACCACGTAAACAGACTTCCTGTTACTACTTTGTGATGTCACACAGAGCCTGAGTTAATTTTAAACTGTTTTTGTGCGTGCATGATTCAGGGTGCAATATCTATGTCTGCCACAGGGGGGTGGTACAGCAGTTTGGCACCATGTCTTCACCAGAGAACCGAGTCACGCTCCAAACTTCAATTAAGAAATGTTGGAAAAATAAAGACAAACTTTGTGTCATCTCCGAATTGTGTTTTGTTAAACATGTTTTTATTTGTGTGTGTGTGTGTGTGTGTGTGTGTGTGTGTGTGTGTGTGAGACCGAGCGTCCTGCTGCTGAACGTCACTGTCATGGGCGCAATTTGATGGGGACAATTTTCAACCAGGGGGGACAGAATATGGTATGCCCCCCCACCTCCACCTTCTGACATATGTGTGTACTTGAAACCTGCTATGTCAGTCTTATGTGCAAACCATGTCAGAATACAGTAGTATCTTTGTTTCTGCAAGTTTGTATTTTTAGCAGCACTGACTTGTTTCCAACACCTGTTTCTTGTTTGTCACATTCAGAATTTTCTGGGACTGCATTTGCCCAGATTTGAAACCAAAAATAGTTGCCTCTAGGGACTAGTGTCTACACATAAGTATCAATGGACCATATACTAATTTACTAAATTCTGAAAGTTAGAAATGGAAATCAGAAAAGCTATCTGGGACCTCAGAAAGCCCATCTGCAATTATTGCTTGATCTCTAAAATCAGTCTATGCAAGCGAAATTATGTTCAGTATGAGTGTTGTCATTAGTGCCACTTCGAAAATTAAATTCATGTTAAGTAATTTATCCTAAACTTATGATCTGTTTTTCAAACTTACTCAAAAACAAATCTTGAGAAAAAAAATACAGTATCCGATAGTTAATAATTATTAAGAACCTGTTCTTTCATATTTCTGAATTCTGAACCACATTGCAGTTGTTTTTTTTTTAATGAAAACGCAACCTATCATTCTTTTTGAGTTCTACACATGTGGTGATACCTTATTTACACCAGGATATTAATAAAATCAATGCTGGCTATTCTCAGAATAAAGTTCTTATATCCACAGTTTCAAATTGCATAAGTCAAATGGTGTCCACTTTATGTTCTTCTCAAAACATTAAAATTACTGTTCTGGATGCTCAGAATGCATCTGGGCTTATCTAGAAACCGTTGGCTTCTGGACCCCAGACCCCCGGCCTATGGGCTTAGGCCCTGCGGGCCTTGCACTTTGTCCCCCCCAGTTTCTAGTTCTAAATTGCGCCCTTGTGTCCACCAGAGGTGGAAAAAAGTCGATTCTTAGTTGCATCACGTCTGAATCCAGTCATAAATGTCAGTGTGGTGACGGGACACTTTACATGTTCCTGATGTAAAGTCAAATCATTTTTATGAACCTGAGGTTGTTGTGAAAGTGTAGGAACACGGACCCACAACAGGGGGCGTAAATGAACGGGCAATGGATAAGCCAAACAGTAACAATTTAATGTTGTAAATTGTGCACAACGGAATACAGACAACAACGTTTGGAACTACAGTCAATTACACGTTGGGTGACGTGTGGGCAGGCTTGAGGATAGGAGACGCCCGTCCAGAACCGAGCCGGATCCCACACGGCCCTCACCGCCAACGGATCTGAAGAACACCGGAGCCGCCAAGTCCTGGGTCCCCAGGTGGTCACCGTCTCCAGCTGTCAGACCTGGCACTGCTGGCAGAGAACAGAAACAGCACAGGTGCGTGTGAGTACGCACACTCAGTAATCCCACAGTCTGTTCTTTTGGGAGGGAGCACCTCCACCTCCAGTCACACACTTGTGCAGCTCCTGTCTAATCACTTATCTGGTTGGGGTGTGAAGCGAAGCCGTCGCTGATCACACCAAACGCCAATCCCACAGATAAGGAAAACACCACAGGAAAACGGCTGCAAAGAAGTTCAGACTATTAGTGTTTTCAGTTTAGCAGAGAAAATTACCTCCAAGGTAGCTGATTTCTCGGCGAGGAGGTGGAGTTGCAGTCCGGCCTTTATGGTGATGGTGATGAGTTGAATGAGTGACAGCTGGTGCTGATGATGAGTGACAGCTGTCACTCCCAGTGGCTCCGGCGCCCTCTCGTGCTTGAAGCCCGCACTCCAAGCAGGGCGCCACCTGGTGGTGGTGGGCCAGCAGTACCTCCTCTTCAGCGGCCCACACAACAGAGGTGTTCATTTTATTTAAATGTGTGGGCGTGTCCTTGTCTTCTCCAGTCTCTGGGGTCTTGAACACTGAGACGCCTGTGTTCTAGATCACGTCCAGAGAAACAACCCACATGGACTAAATGTTCTCTCACAGTGTCAGTGATCCTCCTCATCTGAGTCTCACTAAGTAACCGTTCATTGGACACAAAGTCAGTCCAGCAGGAACCAAAGATCCTCCACAGAGAGCTGGGACCAAAGACATCCAGTCCTCACATTAGGACACTGGTTAGAGTCCAAGTCTGAAAACCAGACAGTAAGATGTGGTGCACCAGGACCCTAAAGACCTGGACCTTCATTCTCCTGCAGAGATATCAGCAACATCAAACAGATCTGACCTCTGACCTCATGACTCCATAAGACCTTCCTGGGCGTCTCTGGATCCCAACTGATACGTTCACTGCACGTCAGTCATTTCAAAGCGTCACAGAGTTTCGCCTCGTTTCTGTTTAAAACTGACTTTAGAATGATTTTACTTTGTCATCTGATGGTTAATAATCCCATTAATCAATTTGATCGCTTTGGGTGACGAGCGTCCATCTCAGACAAACAGCTGAACTTCAAAGAGACGCATGCACAGTGGAGGCAGGGCGGACCAATTTTTAGGGGGGACCGTCCAGTCTGCGACACTGGCTCCTGCTGTCCTGTGGATGACCTGTGCGTGGTGCACTCTGATGGTTTCACCTGGTCCATGAAGGGTGGGGACAGGAGCAAAGGTGTGGAACCTTGGACCCAGAGGACCGCCTGCTTCCGTGGGTCCATTTTAACTCTGTGGCCCTGCATGCCTGTGTGTATTTCTGTTCATGTTTTAATTCCCTGAATGTGTCCTTCAGGAGTTGGGTTTGTCCTTAAAAGACTCCATCAGAACTCAGCTCATAAATGCTGTAAAGAGAGAAAATTCTGGATGCCTAGCAACAGCCACTTCCTGGTGTGAGACACACGCAGGCCGAGTGTGTCCTTAGTGATGGAACACAGCACCGGCTCAGCCTGCAGACGCCTTGGATTTGGACAGGTTGGATTTTAAATTCCACTCACTTTTCTCCTTGAGGCCGATGGATCCTGAAGGTCAAACACACAAACAGGAAGTTGACCTGCTGCTGGAGTGAAAAAGCTTGTTAAGGAATAAAGAGTTTGACTGACAGCTGGACAAGACTTCACCTGAGCTGCTTACTGTCCAGGTGTGTGTTATGTGATTGACAGTCAGCAGGTCAAAGGTCTGGAGTTGAGTTCAAGTGTCACGTGCCTGCTGGAGTTTAGGGTAATGACACACGCGCACACACACACAGACGATGGGAGGTGCTCAGCTGCACACAGGAAACAACCTTGGGATTCAGGAGATTGCTCAAGGGCACCTTACTGAGTTTCCTGTCTGATGGGGAATCAAACCGAAGCCACGGGGTCCCGACCCAGCTTCTAGAAGTCACTCCTCCTTTATGTTTTCCAGATGTCCATGCTCCGCCCACTGCTCTTTAATCCCAGGTGTGCTCAGCCAATCAAGAGTGAGGAAAGAAACTCTAATCAGCTGTGGCTGCAGCAAGTGACCTCCAGGAGCAGGGTCATGACCCCTGCATTTAGGGATAAACCATTGATTTCTGTTTAATCCACTAGATGGCGGATGCAGCCTGTGAGCTGTTGCCTGCAGCCGCCACTTGCTTAGCGTTATTCTGCATCGTCAGGCTTGTGTGTGTATTATATATTACACACAAGTGTAATACACAAGTGTGTATTATATGTAATATAAATGATGTCATGAAATCACTGTAATTGCTTAATAAAGGTTAGAAAATGATTTTTTGTGTCGATCTGTATTCTGTAAAGTAGTGACTTCAGTTTTACTGCCTGAATGTTTTATCGTTATAAATATCGCACCATTTGTTTAGTGATTCGGTTAGAAATCTCACTTTCATAAGTCTGAATTTATCCCTTTTTAATCAGCCTCTGGGTTTTTCTTCACGTCAGATTTTCCATCCTGAGATTTTCTGTCAGAGTAAATTCATAGAATGCAAATGTCTTTTTCTCTCAATTTGGTGGGTCACATGACCATCGCTTTGACATTGTATATTCTACTAATATAAGAATATACATGAATGAGATTAATTTCTCTATGATATGCTTCATATTCCAGTCTAGTGTTTTCAGATTTCTTTCAACTTGGTCCAGAAGTGATTGAATAATCTGACTTTCACCCTGGCCGGCGCAGCTGTTTCACTTTATTTGATAAGTATCCTTTGGACCGATCGTGAGTCACTGACTTGGGAAACTGTTCAGCAGTATACTGCGAAAACGTATAAGCTTCCAAAAGAAAGTTTTCAAAGCATTTTGAAGTAGCAGCTATAACAGACACACTGAGCCCTTATTTAAGAAGGTTAATCTTCATCTTGTGTTTCTCTTATTTAATTATGTCTGATGCAAATGACAGATGTTTTTTGGGGGGCGGGGGCTGAGCGCTACTTTCGGCATCAAAACGGGGCCTGTAGTGCCTGAACCATAATAGCTGGCACAAATGTGATGGCAGATTTTGAATCTGTGGATGTTTTTGCCCTAGAAAACATCTTCAGATAATTTTCAGTGACCTAGTTTGATGAAATATGGACAATAAAAGCAGTGCTCAGTGACAATGCACTGAATGTGAGACATGGAAACTGGACGGATTCAAACTCACGCTGTGAAAACGCCATCTGGCAGAAACTGGCGGTTTATCACAGATCAGTGGTTGTAATTAACTGCAAAATGTTGGCAAATTAAGGGAATTTGTGAAAGAGACATGATGTGTGTCCTTAATAACAGAGGATACGGGAAGATCGAGAGCGTAGAGACGATGTGTGGGGTGAGCAGATCCAGAAAACATTGAGGACAAAAAGTGGGACCTCCACACTCAGTGTATAGATTTTCACGGTGATGCGCGCTGTAAAAGCGGCGCTGCAGGCGGGTTAAGAGCCGTCTTTAATATTAATATCTTACTCTTACTTTCACCCCTGATTATTTCCCATCTTTAACTTAACTTCATAATAAAATGAATTAAGGCTCAGACTAGTATCTGGTGTGGTGGCAGACACACAGTGTGTTTGACAAACTGATGGTTTTATTTTCTATCTAAATTCATTCAGTCTATTATATAAACAGTCTGATCCTCTTCTGTGTTTGTTTGGACAAATAGTGTCTGAACAAATGTGGGACTGAGTTTGAATAAATGTAACAGCACGCAAAATGCAGATTTATTCTGAAACTCCCTTGAAAACATTGATCATTGAACTGGACTATTAGATAACAATCATGACACACACCAGAGGATCTCATTCATCCTTATCTGAAAACAATATGAAGCACTTCACTGAGAGGATAAATCATCATCATCATCATCATCATCATCATCTGGAACTGAGAACTTTGAATTCACTGAACACAAGGCACAGGATCTGGAACAGAATACTGATCCAGACAATGATTTTTTTCTACGGCATTAACAACAACTGCACCTACTACAGCGACGAACAATTCAAGCAGAACATTACATCAAAGGATTGATTACCAATTATCCATTTCAACAGCAGAAGCCTCTACACCAGCTTCAATAACATTAAGGAAGAGTTACAAACTTTTTCACAGCCTTTTAGTAGAACTGCAGTATCAGAGACCTGGATCAGTACAGAAAAAGGGTTGGACTTTGAGCTGGAAGGATACGAATGAAAGAAAATCAAAGGTGGTGGAGGAGTTACCATATATGTGGACAAAAACCTGAGCTACAAAGTGATTAAAAGTATTGACAACTCTGGTTGATAACTTACTAGAATGTATAACTATTGGAATATGTGAATGAATAGAAAAAGAATATTAGAGTTAGCTACATATACAGGACACGGGTACAAATATTGATACTCTCAGGTAATAGATAGAGGGTACATTTGCAAAACAAAGCAACAAAGTAGTTTTCATATGTGGGGATTTCAACATTGATATATTAAATCCTTATAAGTATAGTACAACAGATGACTTTAGTATGTCTATTTCCAAAAATCACCAGACCAACCAGAATCACCCTCAGTTGTGCCACCTTGATTGACAACATATACACTAATGAATGTGAGGATAAAACAATAAGTGGTATTCTAATTAATGACATCAGTGATCATCTGCCAGTATTGTCATCTACTGATTACAGCCACACCAAGAGAAAGGAAAATATTCAAAAAGAATATCAGAGAATGAGGTCAGGGGAATCAATAAACGCATTCAGGAATGAATTATTGGTGAAAAACTGGAAGCAGTATACCAAGAAAACAATGTGGACAATGCATATGAAATATTTCTGAAGGCATTTAAGTAATTATATGACAAAAGCTGTCCAATTAAAGAATACACAAGAAAACTGAAGTATGACAACTGTCCATGGATCACAAAAGGTTTACAAAACGCCTGCAAGAAGAAAAATGTGCTATACAGAGAATTTATAAGACAGAACTAAAGAGGCAGAAAATAAATATAAACGATATAGAAATAAGTTAACAAATATCATAAGGTCTAGCAAAAAAGATTATTATAGGACATCATTAGATAACAAACATAATAATATAAAGGGAATGTGGGGTATACTAACAGCATTATAAGAGGTCATTCTAGACAGTTACAATATCCTGAGTATTTCATTGATGAGGGTAATGTAATTTGTAATAAAAATGATGTGGCTGACAATCTAAATAATTTTTTTGTAAATGTGGGAGCTGATCTTGAAGGAAAAATCTCTGATCCTGATTGATAGAACGAAATTATAATTCTATGTTTCTCAAAACGGTGGAGGAGAAAGAAATATTAGATATTGTTAAAAAATGTAAAAACAAAACATCAACTGATTATAACAACATGACAACAGTAAAAGAGGTCATTGAAGGGATCTCAAAACCTTTAACATACATTTGTAACTTATCATTTCAAACTGGTTCATTCCCAAACAAGATGAAATAGCCAAAGTCATTCTACTGTCAAAACCAGGAGCAGGCATCATTTCAACTACTACAGACCTGTGTCTTTACTTCCACAATTTTCCAAAATACTGGAAAAACTCTTTAATAATAGATTGGATATATTCATTGAAAAGCACAAATTACTCTCTGATAACCAAAATAGTTTTAGATCAAACAGTAAAACATCATTAGCAATAATACAAGCAATTGATGAAATCACAAATGCCATTGAACAAAAGAAATGTGCAGTTGGAATATTTATTGACATTAAGAAAGCCTTTGACACAATCAACCACGAAATATTAATTAAAAAACTGAAAAGATATGACATCAGAGGTATTGTATCAGACTGGATTAGAAGTTATTTACAACAGAGACAGCAGTTTGTTAAAATTGGTGATGTCAGTTCTGAATCAATCAATCAATTTTTTTATATAGCGCCAAATCACAACAAACAGTTGCCCCAAGGCACTTTATATTGTAAGGCAAGGCCATACAATAATTATGTAAAACCCCAACGGTCAAAACGACCCCCTGTGAGCAAGCACTTGGCTACAGTGGGAAGGAAAAACTCCCTTTTAACAGGAAGAAACCTCCAGCAGAACCAGGCTCAGGGAGGGACAGTCTTCTGCTGGGACTGGTTGGGGCTGAGGGAGAGAACCAGGAAAAAGACATGCTGTGGAGGGGAGCAGAGATCGAATCACTAATGATTAAATGCAGAGTGGTGCATACAGAGCAAAAAGAGAAAGAAACAGTGCATCATGGGAACCCCCCAGCAGTCTACGTCTATAGCAGCATAACTAAGGGATGGTTCAGGGTCACCTGATCCAGCCCTAACTATAAGCTTTAGCAAAAAGGAAAGTTTTAAGCCTAATCTGCCTCCCATTCTACTCTTACAAACCCTAGGAACTACAAGTAAGCCTGCAGTCTGACAGCGAAGTGCTCTATTGGGGTGATATGGTACTACGAGGTCCCTAAGATAAGATGGGACCTGATTATTCAAAACCTTATAAGTAAGAAGAAGAATTTTAAATTCTATTCTAGAATGAACAGGAAGCCAATGAAGAGAGGCCAATATGGGTGAGATATGCTCTCTCCTTCCAGTCCCCGTCAGTACTCTAGCTGCAGCATTTTGAATTAACTGAAGGCTTTTAAGGGAACTTTTAGGACAACCTGATAATAATGAATTACAATAGTCCAGCCTAGAGGAAATAAATGCATGAATTAGTTTTTCAGCATCACTCTGAGACAAGACCTTTCTGATTTTAGAGATATTGCGTAAATGCAAAAAAGCAGTCCTACATATTTGTTTAATATGCGCTTTGAATGACATATCCTGATCAAAAATGACTCCAAGATTTCTCACAGTATTACTCGAGGTCAGGGTAATGCCATCCAGAGTAAGGATCTGGTTAGACACCATGTTTCTAAGATTTGTGGGGCCAAGTGCAATAACTTCAGTTTTATCTGAGTTTAAAAGCAGGAAATTAGAGGTCATCCATGTCTTTATGTCTGTAAGACAATCCTGCAGTTTAGCTAATTGGTGTGTATCCTCTGGCTTCATGGAATGTTGAATGAATGTTTGGACATTGTTTGTGGGGTACCACATGGGTCAGTGTTGGGGCCCAAACTATTTATATTGTATATTAATAATATCTGTAAGGTGTCACAGATACTTGAACTGGTGTTGTTTGCTGATGACACAACTATTTTCTGTTCTGGGGAGAATTTAAAAGAAATGCTGGAGGAAATCACTGAAATGAACAAATTGAAAATATGGTTTGACCAAAACAAATTGTCATTGAACCTAAATAAAACTAATGTTCTTTGGGAACTGCAGAACCAATGAGCAAGTACAAATACAGATAGACGGGGTGCAGATTGAAAGGGTTGATGAAAATAAATTCCTTGGGGTAATAATAGATGAGAAAATCAGCTGGAAACCACACATCAAATATATACAAACCAAAGTAAAACATGTTCTGGATCCTAAATCATTCGGCATCTTATACTGTTCCACTGTCTGACCGTATTTCTATTACTGTGTAGACACCTGGGGTAATAACTATATGGGTTCAGTGAAATCACCAGTTATTCTTCAGAAAAGGACAATACGGGTCATTCATACTGTCGGCTATCAAGGTCATACTCACTCACTCTTCTTAAAATCAAAACTATTAAAATTAACAGACATAGTAAAATTCCAAACAGCACAGATCTTGTACAAGGCAAAAAAATGACTTTTTACCAAAACACACACAGAAATTGTTTAAGGATCGAGAGGGAGGACATCAATTACGAGGGAAATACAACTTCAAAATGAACAAAATCCGCACAAACAAGAAACAATTCTGCGTTTCATTCTGTGGGGTCAGACTGTGGAACAGTATGAACGAGGAGTTAAAGCAGCATCCAAACATTCAAAAGGTTCAAACTAAATATAAGGAATGTGTTTCACGGGATACAGGGATGACGTGTGAGAGTCACTAGGTGTTACAGGAAACTGTTATTGATAATTTATATCTATATTTGTTTTATGTTCATTGTTAGTTGGTCTGTCTTTTCTGTTTTGTTTTGTTTTGTAGGGTTCTTTATGTCTTTGTCTTTTTTCTAAAATTGTATTGTATCATTGTATCATTATTATTGTTACTATTATTATTATTATTATTATCATGATTGTCAATAATATTTTTAAGGAAACAGGGTTTGATAAATCATTATACAGGGAGGAGGGTGGGAGTAGATAAGTTTCGACTTCTCACTACTTTTTGAACTAACTTTAATTTTACGTTGTCTGTTGTTTTATTTTTCAATTTCAATTTATTAATTTATATAGCGCCAACTCACGACAAAGTCGCCCCAAGGCACTTCACACAATTCACAACACAAATTAATTTAAAATCAAAATTAAAAGCAAGAAAAGCACAATAAAAAGATAAAACACAGAAGAATAAAAGGAAATTACAAAGCAAACACAAACAAATTAAATTAATGATAAGACAGTCTAAAAAAGTGGGTCTTCAGTCTTGATTTAAAAGTCTCCACAGTGTCAGACTGCCTAATAACAGCAGGTAGCTCGTTCCAAAGAGTCGGACCACGGTAGGAGAAGGCTCTACACCCCACAGACTTCTTGTTCATCATCAGAACACACAGAAGCCCTGCGCCTTGCAAACGCAAGGGCCTCGCAGGTATGTAGGGCTTAACCAAGTCCGCCAGATAGGAAGGTGCCAGTCCATGAACAATTTTATAAACCAACAATCAAACTTTAAAATCTGATCTGGCAGAAACCGGTAGCCAATGAAGGGATGCCAGAATGGGTGTAATGTGGTCAAACCTTTTACTTTGTGTCAAAAGTCTGGCAGCAGCATTCGCACCAACTGAAGTCCTTGAATGCTAGACTGCAGCAGGCCAGAAAATAAAACATTACAATAATCCAATCTGGAAGAAATAAACGCATGTATCAAAGTCTCAGCATCAGCCATAGACAGGATGGGGCAAATCTTTGCTATATTTCTCAGATGAAAGAAAGCAGTCCTCGTAATGTCTCTAATGTGGGGACCAAACGACAATGTAGGATCGAAAGTACTCCAAGATTCCTCACTTTATCCGTATGATGCACAACACACGAACCAAAATTAAGCACCAACTGCTCAAAATGATGCCGATGTCTGGCTGGACCAAGAACCAACAAATCAAATTAAATCAAATAAATTTTATTTATATAGCGCCAAATCACAACAAACAGTCGTCCCAAGGTGCTTTATATTGTAAGGCAAGGCCATACAATAATTACGGAAAAACCCCAACGGTCAAAACGACCCCCTGTGAGCAAGCACTTGGCGACAGTGGGAAGGAAAAACTCCCTTTTAACAGGAAGAAACCTCCAGCAGAACCAGGCTCAGGGAGGGGCAGTCTTCTGCTGGGACTGGTTGGGGCTGAGGGAGAGAACCAGGAAAAAGACATGCTGTGGAGGGGAGCAGAGATCGATCACTAATGATTAAATGCAGAGTGGTGCATACAGAGCAAAAAGAGAAAGAAACACTCAATGCATCATGGGAACCCCCCAGCAGTCTAAGTCTATAGCAGCATAACTAAGGGATGGTTCAGGGTCACCTGATCCAGCCCTAACTATAAGCTTTAGCAAAAAGGAAAGTTTTAAGCCTAATCTTAAAAGTAGAGAGGGTGTCTGTCTCCCTGATCTGAATTGGGAGCTGGTTCCACAGGAGAGGAGCCTGAAAGCTGAAGGCTCTGCCTCCCATTCTACTCTTACAAACCCTAGGAACTACAAGTAAGCCTGCAGTCTGAGAGCGAAGCGCTCTATTGGGGTGATATGGTACTATGAGGTCCCTAAGATAAGATGGGACCTGATTATTCAAAACCTTATAAGTAAGAAGAAGAATTTTAAATTCTATTCTAGAATTAACAGGAAGTCAATGAAGAGAGGCCAATATGGGTGAGATATGCTCTCTCCTTCTAGTCCCCGTCAGTACTCTAGCTGCAGCATTTTGAATTAACTGAAGGCTTTTCAGGGAACTTTTAGGACAACCTGATAATAATGAATTACAATAGTCCAGCCTAGAGGAAATAAATGCATGAATTAGTTTTTCAGCATCACTCTGAGACAAGACCTTTCTGATTTTAGAGATATTGCATAAATGCAAAAAAGCAGTCCTACATATTTGTTTAATATGCGCTTTGAATGACATATCCTGATCAAAAATGACTCCAAGATTTCTCACAGTATTACTAGAGGTCAGGGTAATGCCATCCAGAGTAAGGATCTGGTTAGACACCATGTTTCTAAGATTTGTGGGGCCAAGTACAATAACTTCAGTTTTATCTGAGTTTAAAAGCAGGAAATTAGAGGTCATCCATGTCTTTATGTCTGTAAGACAATCCTGCAGTTTAGCTAATTGGTGTGTGTCCTCTGGCTTCATGGATAGATAAAGCTGGGTATCATCTGCGTAACAATGAAAATTTAAGCAATGCTGTCTAATAATACTGCCTAAGGGAAGCATGTATAAAGTGAATAAAATTGGTCCTAGCACAGAACCTTGTGGAACTCCATAATTAACCTTAGTCTGTGAAGAAGATTCCCCATTTACATGAACAAATTGTAATCTATTAGATAAATATGATTCAAACCACCGCAGTGCAGTGCCTTTAATACCTATGGCATGCTCTAATCTCTGTAATAAAATTTTATGGTCAACAGTATCAAAAGCAGCACTGAGGTCTAACAGAACAAGTACAGAGATGTGTCCACTGTCTGAGGCCATAAGAAGATCATTTGTAACCTTCACCAATGCTGTTTCTGTACTATAATGAATTCTAAACCCTGACTGAAACTCTTCAAATAGACCATTCCTCTGCAGATGATCAGTTAGCTGTTTTACAACTACCCTTTCAAGAATTTTTGAGAGAAAAGGAAGGTTGGAGATTGGCCTATAATTAGCTAAGATAGCTGGGTCAAGTGATGGCTTTTTAAGTAATGGTTTAATTACTGCCACCTTAAAAGCCTGTGGTACATAGCCAACTAATAAAGATAGATTTGTTATGTGGGCCGCTGAAGAGGAGGTACTGCTGGCCCACCACCACCAGAGGGCGCCCTGCTTGGAGTGCGGGCTCCAAGCACGAGAGGGCGCCGGACCCTGAAGAAGTGACAGCTGTCATTCATCCCCTGCACCAGCTGTCACTCGTTCATCATCATCATCACCATCTTAAAAGCTGGATCGTGACTCCACCTCCTCGCCGAGAAATCGACTACCGTGAGGTAATCTCTCTGCTGATTAACACGTTGTGTAGGATTCTGAACTTCTGTTGCAGCCGGTATCCTGTGGTGTTCACACTTATCTGGGAAGTGGCGTGGAGCGTGACGACGACAACCGCGCTACAGATAAGTGGTCACACTAGGAGCTGCACGAGTGTGTGATTCGGAGGTGGAGGTTCTCCTCCTAACTGTGTACAGACTATAGACCGCTGAGTGTAAGGATTTACACTCATTCATCTTTTCTCTGCTTTCTGCCAGCAGTACCAGGGTCGACAGCCGAAGACAGAGGTCACCTGGGGATTCGGGACTTGGCGGCTCCGGTGTTCTTCAGACCGTTGGTGGTGGAGGCCGTGTGGGACGCGGTCTCTCTCTCGTCGGGGTCTTCTATCTTCGAGCCTGCCCACACGTCACCTGGTGTTCATTGACTTTGTAATTTCTGTACGTTTAGTTGTGTATTGTCACAACAGTAAATTGTTACCTTTTGGCTTACTCATTGTCCGTTCATTTGCGCCCCCTGTTGTGGGTCCGTGCTACGACACCTTCCCAACAGGATTTCTCGGCCAATCGTCATGGATTCCGAGGGGCGTCAGCTCGAGCGTGAACGGCCAATGGCAGAGCCAGGAGCGCAGGCGTCAGCAGGAGGCGTGTTGGGTGAGCTGCAGCAGATCTTAACCGCCTTCACGGCTCGGTTGGATTTAGTGACCGAGCAGAATGTCCTCCTTAATCGGAGAGTGGAGGCTCTCGCCGCCAGGGTGGAAGCGCACGATCAGGGCGCTGCTGCAGCTCCTCCTCTGGCTGGTCCTGGGCCTGAATCAGACGTACCACTGGTCGTTCAACAAACCCCCCCACCATCCCCTGAAGCTTACATAAGCCCTCCGGAGCCGTACGGGGGCTGTGTCGAGACGTGCGCGGACTTCCTCATGCAGTGTTCGCTCGTCTTTTCACAGCGCCCTGTCATGTACGCATCAGATGTTAGCCGGGTAGCTTATGTTATCAATCTGCTTCGAGGAGAGGCACGCGCATGGGCTACGGCGCTTTGGGAGCAGAACTCACGGCTCCTAACGTCTTATGCTGGGTTTGTACGGGAGTTCAAACAAGTGTTTGATCATCCTAACAGAGGCGAGACTGCTTCGAACGTGCTGCTGTCGATAAGACAGGGGCGCCGTAGCGCAGCCGAGTATGCAGTCGACTTCCGCATCGCGGCAGCGAGGTCCGGCTGGAATAACGTTGCGCTCCGCGCCGCCTTCGTAAATGGACTGTCACCGGTCCTCAAGGAGCACCTACTGGCGAAGGAGGAACCGCTGGATTTTGACAGGCTTGTCGATTTGGTTATACGCCTAGACA
Source organism: Thalassophryne amazonica (assembly GCF_902500255.1). NCBI lineage: Eukaryota > Metazoa > Chordata > Actinopteri > Batrachoidiformes > Batrachoididae > Thalassophryne > Thalassophryne amazonica. The sequence goes on from NW_022986517.1 coordinate 15,244, forward strand.
ACCGTTTGACTGAGCATCGTCGGGAGCAGGCCGGGGGGCGTGACCGGGTACGAGCCGTCCCTCCCCCTTCCGGTTCCGATAAGACGTTGTCCCCACGCTTCACTGCCAGAGGGCCCCGTGGGGCTACAGCTCCCCCTGCTGAGGAGGCTATGGACACAAGCAGGGCCAAAGTTAAATTAAGTGACAGACTAAGGAGACTGGCCCGCAGGGAGTGTTTTGTCTGCGGCTCTTGTGAGCACATGCAGAGGGACTGCCCTGAACGGTCAAACTACAACGCCCGTCCTTAGAATCTGGGCTAAGGGTGGGCCATAACACACACGCGGAAAGACCCCGCAGATCGGCACGAATCCCAGTAACAATCCTTTGTGAGGAGTTAACCCTTCACGCCCCAGCACTGATAGACACGGGGTCAGAGGGGAATCTGCTGGACAGCAGATGGGCAAGGGAAGTAGGGCTCCCTCTGGTGGCTCTGCCGGCACCATTGCAGGTGCGAGCACTAGATGGCACCCTGCTTCCATTAATCACACATCAGACACAACCAGTGACATTGGTTGTGTCTGGGAATCACAGGGAGGAGATAGTGTTCCATGTAACACCATCTACCTCCCGAGTGATTTTGGGCTTTCCATGGATGGTGAAGCACAATCCCCGGGTTGATTGGCCGTCCGGGGTTGTGACGCAGTGGAGCGAAGCCTGCCACCGGGAGTGTTTAGGATCCTCGGTTCCCCCCGGCACTACAGCTAATGAGGAGGTCAAAGTCCCCCCCAATCTATCAGCGGTGCCAGAGGAGTACCATGATCTCGCTGACGTTTTCAGCAAAGATCTGGCGCTCACTCTTCCTCCGCACCGGCCGTACGATTGTGCCATCGATTTAGTCCCGGGCGTTGAGTACCCGTCCAGTAGGTTGTACAACCTCTCACGTCCGGAACGCGAATCAATGGAGACCTACATCCGGGACTCCTTAGCTGCCGGGCTGATCCGGAACTCCACCTCCCCGATGGGTGCTGGTTTCTTTTTTGTGGGCAAGAAAGACGGCGGACTCCGTCCATGCATTGATTACAGAGGGCTGAACGAGATCACGGTTCGCAACCGATACCCGTTACCTCTGTTGGATTCAGTGTTCACGCCCCTGCATGGAGCCCAAATCTTTACGAAATTGGATCTTAGAAATGCGTACCACCTGGTTCGGATCCGGAAGGGAGACGAATGGAAGACGGCATTCAGCACCTCGTTAGGTCACTTCGAGTACCTGGTCATGCCGTTCGGCCTCACTAACGCCCCCGCGACGTTCCAAGCTTTGGTAAACGACGTCTTGCGGGACTTCCTGCATCGGTTCGTCTTCGTATATCTGGACGACATACTCATCTTTTCTCCGGACCCTGAGACCCATGTCCAGCATGTACGTCAGGTCCTACAGCGGTTGTTGGAGAACCGGCTGTTTGTGAAGGGCGAGAAGTGCGAGTTCCACCGCACTTCTTTGTCCTTCCTGGGGTTCATCATCTCCTCCAACTCCGTCGCCCCTGATCCGGCTAAGGTTGCGGCGGTGAGAGATTGGCCCCAACCAACAAGCCGCAGGAAACTACAGCAGTTCCTCGGTTTTGCAAATTTTTACAGGAGGTTCATCAAAGGTTACAGTCAGGTCGTTAGCCCCCTGACTGCCCTGACCTCCACCAAGGTCCCCTTTGCCTGGTCGGATCGGTGCGAAGCCGCGTTCCAGGAGTTGAAACGCCGGTTCTCGACTGCGCCAGTTCTGGTGCAGCCTGATCCTGATCGCCAGTACGTAGTAGAAGTGGACGCCTCTGACTCAGGGATAGGAGCCGTGCTGTCCCAGAGCGTGGAGGCTGATAAAGTTCTCCATCCTTGTGCCTTTTATTCCCGCAGGTTGACCCCAGCTGAACGGAACTATGACGTTGGCAATCGGGAACTTCTTGCGGTGAAGGAGGCTCTTGAAGAGTGGAGACACCTGCTGGAGGGGGCTTCGTTGCCCTTCACGGTTTTCACTGACCATCGGAACCTGGAGTACATCCGGACCGCCAAGCGGCTGAACCCCAGGCAAGCCCGCTGGTCTCTGTTCTTCGGGCGCTTTGACTTCTGGATTACATACCGCCCCGGGACCAAGAACCAAAAATCAGACGCCTTGTCCCGGGTGCACGAAGAAGAAGCCAAAGCGGGGCTGTCGAACCCCACCGAGACCATCATCCCCGAGTCCACTGTCGTGGCCGCCCTTACCTGGGACGTGGAGAAGACCGTCCGGGAGGCCCTGACCAGGAGCCCGGACCCGGGGACTGGCCCCAAGGACAGACTGTACGTCCCACCAGAGGCAAGAGCTGCCGTATTGGACTTCTGTCATGGGTCCAAGCTCTCCTGTCATCCCGGGGTGCGTAGGACCGTGGCAGTAGTCCAGCAGCGCTTCTGGTGGGCGTCCCTGGAAACCGACGTCCGGGACTACATCCAGGCCTGTACCATCTGCGCCAGGGGCAAGGCAGACCATCGGAGGACGACGGGCCTCCTCCAACCCCTGCCGGTGCCTCATCGCCCCTGGTCTCACATCGGCCTGGATTTCATCACGGGCCTCCCGCCGTCCCAGGGCAACAACGTAATCCTCACGATAGTGGACCGGTTCTCCAAGGCGGCTCACTTCGTGGCCCTCCCGAAGCTCCCGACGGCCCAGGAGACGGCAGACCTCCTGGTCCACCACGTCATGCGGCTGCATGGGATACCGTCGGACATCGTCTCGGATCGTGGTCCCCAGTTCTCTTCACAGGTGTGGAAGAGTTTCTGCAAGGAGCTGGGGGCCACCGTGAGTCTCTCGTCCGGGTACCACCCCCAGACCAACGGCCAGGCAGAGCGGGCCAACCAGGAGTTGGAGCAGGCCCTTCGGTGTGTCACCTCCGCACATCCGGCGGCCTGGAGTCACCATCTGGCCTGGATCGAGTATGCCCACAACAGCCAAGTTTCGTCTGCTACCGGCCTCTCCCCTTTTGAGGTGTGTTTGGGGTACCAGCCCCCATTATTCCCGCTGGTGGAGGGAGAGGTCGGTGTGCCCTCGGTCCAGGCCCACCTTCGGAGATGTCGCCGGGTGTGGCGGACCGCCCGCTCTGCCCTGTTAAAGGCCCGGACGAGGGCCAAGTCCCATGCAGACCGCCGACGGTCCCCGGCCCCCACGTTCCAGCCCGGGCAGGAGGTGTGGCTCTCGACCAAGGACATTCCCCTCTGTGTGGACTCCCCCAAACTGAAAGACAGGTACATCGGACCCTTCCCAATCCTCAAGATTGTCAACCCGGCCGCAGTGAAGCTCCAACTCCCAGCTTCACTGCGGATCCACCCGGTATTCCACGTGTCCCGCATAAAGCCTCACCACACCTCGCCCCTCTGTGCACCTGGACCTACGCCGCCTCCTGCCCGGCTCATCGACGGGGAACCTGCTTGGACGGTCCGCAGGCTCCTGGACGTCCGTCGTAAGGGCCGGGGGTTCCAATATCTGGTGGACTGGGAGGGGTATGGACCTGAGGAACGCTCCTGGGTGAAGAGGAGCTTCATCCTGGACCCGGCCCTCCTGGCCGAGTTCTACAGCCGACACCCGGACAAGCCCGGTCGGGCGCCAGGAGGCGCCCGTTGAGGGGGGGGTCCTGTTATGTGGGCCGCTGAAGAGGAGGTACTGCTGGCCCACCACCACCAGAGGGCGCCCTGCTTGGAGTGCGGGCTCCAAGCACGAGAGGGCGCCGGACCCTGAAGAAGTGACAGCTGTCATTCATCCCCTGCACCAGCTGTCACTCGTTCATCATCATCATCACCATCTTAAAAGCCGGATCGTGACTCCACCTCCTCGCCGAGAAATCGACTACCGTGAGGTAATCTCTCTGCTGATTAACACGTTGTGTAGGATTCTGAACTTCTGTTGCAGCCGGTATCCTGTGGTGTTCACCCTTATCTGGGAAGTGGCGTGGAGCGTGACGATGACAACCGCGCTACAGATAAGTGGTCACACTAGGAGCTGCACGAGTGTGTGATTCGGAGGTGGAGGTTCTCCTCCTAACTGTGTACAGACTATAGACCGCTGAGTGTAAGGATTTACACTCATTCATCTTTTCTCTGCTTTCTGCCAGCAGTACCAGGGTCGACAGCCGAAGACAGAGGTCACCTGGGGATTCGGGACTTGGCGGCTCCGGTGTTCTTCAGACCGTTGGTGGTGGAGGCCGTGTGGGACGCGGTCTCTCTCTCGTCTGGGTCTTCTATCTTCGAGCCTGCCCACACGTCACCTGGTGTTCATTGACTTTGTAATTTCTGTACGTTTAGTTGTGTATTGTCACAACAGTAAATTGTTACCTTTTGGCTTACTCATTGTCCGTTCATTTGCGCCCCCTGTTGTGGGTCCGTGCTACGACACCTTCCCAACAAGATTGATCATATTTAAGATGGAAGCATTAAATAATGGTAGGGCTTCCTTGAGCAGCCTGGTAGGAATGGGGTCTAATAGACATGTTGATGGTTTGGAGGAAGTAACTAATGAAAATAACTCAGACAGAACAATCGGAGAGAAAGAGTCTAACCAAATACCGGCATCACTGAAAGCAGCCAAAGAGAACGATATGTCTTTGGGATGGTTATGAGTAATTTTTTCTCTAATAGTTAAAATTTTATTAGCAAAGAAAGTCATGAAGTCATTACTAGTTAAAGTTAAAGGAATACTCGGCTCAATAGAGCTCTGACTCTTTGTCAGCCTGGCTACAGTGCTGAAAAGAAACCTGGGGTTGTTCTTATTTTCTTCAATTAGTGATGAGTAGTAAGATGTCCTAGCTTTACGGAGGGCTTTTTTATAGAGCAACAGACTCTTTTTCCAGGCTAAGTGAAGATCTTCTAAGTTAGTGAGACGCCATTTCCTCTCCAACTTACGGGTTATCTGCTTTAAGCTGCGAGTTTGTGAGTTATACCACGGAGTCAGGCACTTCTGATTTAAGGTTCTCTTTTTCAGAGGAGCTACAGCATCCAAAGTTGTCCTCAAAGAGGATATAAAACTATTGACGAGATAATCTATCTCACTCACAGAGTTTAGGTAGCTACTCTGCACTGTGTTGGTATATGGCATTAGAGAACATAAAGAAGGAATCATATCCTTAAACCTAGTTACAGCGCTTTCTGAAAGACTTCTAGTGTAATGAAACTTATTCCCCACTGCTGGGTAGTCCATCAGAGTAAATGTAAATGTTATTAAGAAATGATCAGACAGAAGGGAGTTTTCAGGGAATACTGTTAAGTCTTCAATTTCCATACCATAAGTCAGAACAAGATCTAAGATATGATTAAAGTGGTGGGTGGACTCATTTACATTTTGAGCAAAGCCAATCGAGTCTAACAATAGATTAAATGCAGTGTTGAGGCTGTCATTCTCAGCATCTGTGTGGATGTTAAAATCGCCCACTATAATTATCTTATCTGAGCTAAGCACTAAGTCAGACAAAAGGTCTGAAAATTCACAGAGAAACTCACAGTAACGACCAGGTGGACGATAGATAACAACAAATAAAACTGTTTTTTTGGGACTTCCAATTTGGATGGACAAGACTAAGAGTCAAGCTTTCAAATGAATTAAAGCTCTGTCTGGGTTTTTGATTAATTAATAAGCTGGAGTGGAAGATTGCTGCTAATCCTCCGCCTCGGCCCGTGCTACGAGCATTCTGGCAGTTAGTGTGACTCGGGGGTGTTGACTCATTTAAACTAACATATTCATCCTGCTGTAACCAGGTTTCTGTAAGGCAGAATAAATCAATATGTTGATCATATCATTTCAGTCTTATCAGAATTCAAGAGTAGGAAATTACTAGACAACCAAGTTCTCAGAGATATAAGGCAATCTTCCAAGGCTTTTATATGGGCAAGATTATCAGCAGTTACCGGCATGTACAATTGAGTATCATCAGCATAACAAAGAAAGGCAATCCCATAATGCCGCAGAATATGCCCAAGGGGCACTATATAAAGTGAGAAAAGCAAGGGGCCTAATACAGACCCCTTTGGAACCCCAAATTTAATTTTACCAAGACTACAAGTAGTGTTATTATACACAACACAATAAGAACGACTGGACAAGTATGACGTCAGCCAAGCAAGAACACTTCCAGTAATCCCAAAGTAATTTTCCAGCCTATCAAGTAAAACACGATGATCCACAGTATCAAACGCAGCACTAAGATCCAAGAGCACTAAAACCATTGTGGTGTCCAAATCCATTGCACACAGGAAATCATTCACTGTAGCTCTGTCTCTTTTTTCTTTTGTTATGTTCAAAATAAATCTTCTTCAATTCAATTCAATCATGCCCACATTGATTTTGATTGATATCCGGTTGTTAGACACTAACCAAGATGGCGGCGCTCTGGCATTCAGCTTGGATCAGGAAGTCTGAGCGTTCTCGAGCTGATAAACTTTTATTTTGAAAGGGTAAACCGGCAGCGTTTGACTTCTGTTTGCTGCGCCTTGACGAGCGAGAGAGAGAGAGAGAGAGACGGCGGTTTTGTGGGTTCGAAGGTGGTTTGCGGGTTTTGTTTGCGGGCTTGTTTCACGGTGCCTGACCGGCGGGTTCCTGTTGCATCTGTGCGGGCTGCTGCGGATCGTCGAATCGGCCTGAAGTTCTGCGGTGATCCGGTTCGAACCGCATGGCTCCGGATCCGCTGCAGCAGCAGCTGTTTCGTGGCGTTGAACGGACGGGTCAGGAGGATCCTCGTAGCTGGACTCACGCGGACCAGAACCAGCCGCTCTGGGTTACCGCACGCGGCCTTTCTCCGCACGCGGCCCTTAAATGTTGGCGGACGCGGCGCGGAACCCGCGGGAAGATGCTGCTGCTGTCCGGGCTGATGTGTTCGCTGCTGCTCGGAAATATGACCACAGGTAATCCTTTTACTAACTTTTTAGCAGTTCTGTATTAACACTCAGTGATATTTGTCTTTTAAAGATATATTTATTGTTGTTTTTTATTGTAATTTGTTATTGTAACGTGTCACTGATACACTGTTATTCTGCTTTGTCTCGATGGGTTCGTTATTGAAGGACCACAGTGGATTGTGTTGTCTTTTTATTGTGATGGTATTATATTTATTTTTATAAAATGGCATTTTAATAATACATCAGATCAATCATCCTGAGCTTTTTAAAAATTCATTATTTAAAAAAAAATGATTTGGTTTATTTAAATCAAATCAATTTTATTTATATAGCGCCAAATCACAACAAACAGTTGCCCCAAGGCGCTTTATATTGTAAGGCAAGGCCATACAATAATTATGTAAAACCCCAACGGTCAAAACGACCCCCTGTGAGCAAGCACTTGGCGACAGTGGGAAGGAAAAACTCCCTTTTAACAGGAAGAAACCTCCAGCAGAACCAGGCTCAGGGAGGGGCAGTCTTCTGCTGGGACTGGTTGGGGCTGAGGGAGAGAACCAGGAAAAAGACATGCTGTGGAGGGGAGCAGAGATCGATCACTAATGATTAAATGCAGAGTGGTGCATACAGAGCAAAAAGAGAAAGAAACAGTGCATCATGGGAACCCCCCAGCAGTCTACGTCTATAGCAGCATAACTAAGGGATGGTTCAGGGTCACCTGATCCAGCCCTAACTATAAGCCTTAGCGAAAAGGAAAGTTTTAAGCCTAATCTTAAAAGTAGAGAGGGTGTCTGTCTCCCTGATCTGAATTGGGAGCTGGTTCCACAGGAGAGGAGCCTGAAAGCTGAAGGCTCTGCCTCCCATTCTACTCTTACAAACCCTAGGAACTACAAGTAAGCCTGCAGTCTGAGAGCAAAGTGCTCTATTGGGGTGATATGGTACTATGAGGTCCCTAAGATAAGATGGGACCTGATTATTCAAAACCTTATAAGTAAGAAGAAGAATTTTAAATTCTATTCTAGAATTAACAGGAAGCCAATGAAGAGAGGCCAATATGGGTGAGATATGCTCTCTCCTTCTAGTCCCCGTCAGTACTCTAGCTGCAGCATTTTGAATTAACTGAAGGCTTTTCAGGGAACTTTTAGGACAACCTGATAATAATGAATTACAATAGTCCAGCCTAGAGGAAATAAATGCATGAATTAGTTTTTCAGCATCACTCTGAGACAAGACCTTTCTGATTTTAGAGATATTGCGCAAATGCAAAAAAGCAGTCCTACATATTTGTTTAATATGCGCTTTGAATGACATATCCTGATCAAAAATGACTCCAAGATTTCTCACAGTATTACTGGAGGTCAGGGTAATGCCATCCAGAGTAAGGATCTGGTTAGACACCATGTTTCTAAGATTTGTGGGGCCAAGTACAATAACTTCAGTTTTATCTGAATTTAAAAGCAGGAAATTAGAGGTCATCCATGTCTTTATGTCTGTAAGACATTCCTGCAGTTTAACTAATTGGTGTGTGTCCTCTAGCTTCATGGATAGATAAAGCTGGGTATCATCTGCGTAACAATGAAAATTTAAGCAACGCTTTCTAATAATACTGCCCAAGGGAAGCATGTATAAAGTGAATAAAATTGGTCTTAGCACAGAACCTTGTGGAACTCCATAATTAACCTTAGTCTGTGAAGAAAACTCCCCATTTAGTAAGTCCCTTCGGCTGCTCCCTTGTTTGCACTTGGGGTCGCCACAGCAAATCCAAGGTGGATCTGCATCTTGAATTGGCACACGTTTTACGCCAGATGCCCTTCCTGACGCAACTCCACATTACATGGAGAAATGTGGCAGGGGTGGGATTTGAATCCGGAACCTTCTGAACTGAAACCATGCGCATTAACCACTTGGCCACCACCCCCTATAAGAAGACTCCCCATTTACATGAACAAATTGTAATCTATTAGACAAATATGATTCAAACCACCGCAGCGCAGTGCCTTTAATACCTATGGCATGCTCTAATCTCTGTAATAAAATTTTATGGTCAACAGTATCAAAAGCAGCACTGAGGTCTAACAGAACAAGCACAGAGATGAGTCCACTGTCCGAAGCCATAAGAAGATCATTTGTAACCTTCACTAATGCTGTTTCTGTACTATGATGAATTCTAAAACCTGACTGAAACTCTTCAAATAGACCATTCCTCTGCAGATGATCAGTTAGCTGTTTTACAACTACCCTTTCAAGAATTTTTGAGAGAAAAGGAAGGTTGGAGATTGGCCTATAATTAGCTAAGATAGCTGGGTCAAGTGATGGCTTTTTAAGTAATGGTTTAATTACTGCCACCTTAAAAGCCTGTGGTACATAGCCAACTAACAAAGATAGATTGATCATATTTAAGATCGAAGCATTAAATAATGGTAGGACTTCCTTGAGCAGCCTGGTAGGAATGGGGTCTAATAAACATGTTGATGGTTTGGAGGAAGTAACTAATGAAAATAACTCAGAACAATCGGAGAGAAAGAGTCTAACCAAATACCAGCATTACTGAAAGCAGCCAAAGGTCACGCCACGGGATCTGCTGGAAGGGAACTAACGGCGGCTACGCTACCTTGGTCTGCACCGACTACAGGGGCCTGGCTAGCTGTAGAATTTTCCACGGTGCGGAGCCAAGTCTCCAATTCGCCCAGCCTGGCCTCCAAAGCTACGAATAAGCTACACTTATTACAAGTACCATTACTGCTAAAGGAGGCCGAGGAATAACTAAATTTCACACCCAGAGCAGAAAAGTGCGGGAGAGACAGGAGAAGCCGCCATGCTAAACCAGCTAAGAGCTAGTAGCTGCGCTAAGCTAGCGGATTCCTAAGAACACACAAAGTGAATAATGTGTAAATAATTTAGAGGTGATTCAGCAGAGGGAGTGCTTTAGTTAAGGCACGTTAAGATTACACTGTGAAACAAATCGTTATCTAGATCAATCTAACTGCGCAGATTAAACAGCTAACAGATACAGCAAAACACCGCTGTGCTCCGGAACAGGAAGTGATACAATACCGCAGTGAGAGCCAACCACCAGTAGAGGCATGTGTAGGATCAGGATATAACACATATCTGTTAATTTTAAATGAATGTACTAATTCTGAAGATTTGAACATTAACACACAGATGCCCAAAGGGATTATGGGTAAACTAAGCTTCCGCTCATACTGATTGGTTAATTTGTTCATTCTATGTAAAAACCAACACAAGTGAATCAATGTAACGTGTTGATGTTTACAAATAATTGTGCTTTTGTAAAATATGTCCATTTTTCATTTGTAAAAAAGAAAGAAAGAAATTTTCAAGATCCTGCTAGACAGCGCCTAAGCGCACACGTGATGACATCACAACTCTATCCGGTTAGGGAGACAATGTTTCTTTCAATAACAAGAACTGTCAAAAAACTTTCTCGTGTGTGGCTGGAGTTGTGTGGCGTTAGCAATCTCCTTTTGAATGCTTGAATAACGATGTCAGTCGCACAAAGAAATCAAATAATAGTGAAAACATGTTCATTGCACCCAGAATGTTGGTATTTTGGTTGTTGAACTTTGCAGTGCAGTGTCATAACGCATCAATCAGTCGCTCTGTGCAGTGTCATAACATCCGATCGGTTAGCGGCTCCGTGCGGTGTCACAACAGATCAATCAGTCGCTCCGTGAGGCGTCATAACATGAAGCCACATGGCAAGACAATTAGGCCAATATCTGACCCGATCTTCCCCTTCCGACAGTCTTAAGGACGCCCCGACAATCGTGATGACGCTAAATATAATCTTATCAGATACTCCTGCCATGTGTGGTTTGTAAGAGTGCTCTGATCTGCTCAGAAGTACGTGAGGAGCTAAATGTGACGTGCAGCCAATCAGAAAGCGAGGTGTCTGACCTGGGAATGTTCGTATGTGAAATCTGTTTGTGTGTGTTGTTTTTACCGTGTGGCTGACACCACACACTGTACAACTAAACCTGTCAGATCTATGATTTTTTTTTTCTCCACGTGTGGTGTCTCAGGTTTTGGAAACCTACAGATAATTTTAAAGTCCTGCGGTCGACAACACTGTGATATAACCGTGTTGCCAGTAGATGGCAGTGTTCTATGCATTTTGATGCCGGTTATATCACACAGCCTGAATCTCAATTTAACAGACTTTTTGGCTTTACAAATTTGTTTTTTTTTTGTTTTTGTTTTTACACAAATGAAAAAATGACAAATTTTACAAAAGCACATTTATTTGTAAACACCAACACATGTTACATTGATTCACTTGTGTTGGTATTTACATAGAATTAATTAGTCAACCAATCAGTATGAGAGGAGGCTAAGTGTACCCATAATCCCTTTGGGCACCTGTGTGTTAATGTTCAAATCTGCAAAATGAGTGCATTATTTTAAAAGTAACAGATATGTGTTATATATCCACTTTGTACATTTTAAGAGTTTACATTAATGTAGTTATTCTATCTGGAATAATTTGATTTATAAATCAAAACCATAAGTCAAACCTGCTTCCCATTTCAAGACCTCTGCCTCATTGCTGGACCATTGTATGGGTTAAGGAATAATGATTTTTTTTTTCTTTTCTTGTGGTAGTTTGGCAGCCAGGTCCTTTCTGCTCTAAGAGCAGTTGGGTAGAAACTGTTTTCAGTCTGTTTGTTCTTGCTTTAATGGTCCTGTACCATCTGCCTGATGGCAGCAGCTCAAACAAAGAGTGTCCAGGGTGGGACGAGTCCTTTAGGATGTCTCTCCTGAGACAGTCAGAGCCATGAAGGTCCCCCAGTGTGGGTAGAGGGCACCCAGTGATCTTCTCTGGAGCTCTTATCCAGAAGCAGTGCAAGTGATTTCAGGTGACTTTAACTACACTGATCTGAAAGTAGTGCTACCAAAACTACACCAACACATCAAATGTGCAACCAGAGGAGCAAGGACCCTGTGTAGCACCATGGCCTCGATTCGCCCTAATTAAATAAATACATTAATGCTGTCTCAACAAAAACCTGAATTTGGAAGTGCAGACAAAAGACTGTTTTCCCTCTCAGTTGAGATATTCCTAAGTCATCTGGAGATCTTCAGATTAGCTTGGAGACATCTCCCCATGGGCTAGCACTGGGATTCACAGCAAAACCAAACTGTAATTAAAGTTCTTCAAAAGGGAGCCCTTGCCTTTTTATCAGTGAATTTTCGGTCATTATGAATTAGGTGACATTATAATGGCTTCACGTCAGAATCTGAGTTTCTCCAGGCTAGGAGAACCCAAATTTTATGACCACACGCCAAGGCCAGACCCTCTCAAGACTGCAAGACAATATCCCTTCCACAACAGGGTCATAAAACTTTGCCTTGACAATCAGCTTTTATCTCGAGGTCTAAGCAAAGGAAAAGGCCTTTTGTTTAAAATAAAAGGAATTAGATCAGCACTTATTCATATATATCTAAAGACTTCTAATGTTGGTATGGATTAATCAAACGAAAGGCGTTGCATATAATCATTCCATTTAATTGATATGTGATCTTTCTGCATTATTAATATTGTTGATGGTGAAATATTCTGGTTTAGCCAAAGGATGTGTCTGATTATTAATAATGTGTATCCATTCAAGTGTCTCAGAACAGATAATGTCAAAATAGTTAATGTGTTTAAATATTTGAATCATTTGTGTGTGCACTGTGACCACATGACGTTTTCTGTGAGATTACACACCCTAAATGGGTGGAGTTTGGTGACGTAGTCCCTCTTTTTAAAATTACAACAGAGTGCTTGCTCTTGCACCTTCTTGCCTCTCTCTTCCTTTCTTAAACGCTTAATTTTTATTCTTGGGCCAAGGCCCCATTGCTAAGCTAAGCTAAAGCTACCACGTGGCATTCATTCTTTGTTCATTTTTGATAATTTTAACAAAGTTTTAACCTGAAGCTTTAAGGTGCGTCGTCTTTTGAATTTTTAAGAGAACTTCCGAGCTGAACTTTTCAAATTAATAGTGAATGAATGAATGGATTTATTCGGCACACACACAAATCCGAAAGAACAGAAACATACCAATAATATGAATGTTATAGAAACAAGCCTGTGAGTCCGAAAGCGTGTGGGCAGAAGCAAAGCTTATCAACGCCCCACCCCTGCTAGAATGAGTCCAACAATTATGACAGTCATAACAACATATACACAAATTCACAACACACTACATATCAACACAGACATACACTTCAATATTCAATTACATTTCAATTCATGTATAAGTATGTTATGTATAAAGCGCCAAATCACAACAAACTTGGCCCAAGTCACTCCATATTAACCCTGCCGACCCCCAGAGCAAGCACTAGGCAACTGTGGTGAGGAAAAACTCCCTCTTAGGAAGAAACCTCAAGCAGACCAGGCTCTAGGGGGTGACTCTCTGCTTGGGCCGTGCATATATACCTGTATACGTACATACATACACACACATTATATACATATACACACACTCACATATATACCTGTATACGTACATATATACACACACATTATATACATATACACACACTCACATATATACCTGTATACGTACATACATACACACACATTATATACATATACACACACTCACATATATACCTGTATACGTACATATATACACACACATTATATACATATATACACATACATACTACATATACACACACATATACACATACATACTACATATATGCATATACATATATACACACACATATACACATACATACTACATATATGCATATACATATATACACACACATATACATGTACATATACATACATATTGACTGATTGATCATTAATTGTGAGTTTTACAAAATAAGCATTTCTTTGACATCTACATTTACCCACATTGGGTTGAAAAGAACAGGAGATACAAACATACACGCATACATACCCGCGCACTTAACCCGAAAAGGGGTGGGATGAAGACAAATTTATTTAATCCCACCCCCAAATACCCATACGTTATTACGACTACCGAGTGTGACCAATATTCCTTTTTTATTACTATGTAATTGATATCATATATTAGTGATGAGTATCTATAATAATAATAATAATAATAATAATAATTCCCACCATAATAGACAGTAATAATGACAATAATTATTGTCAATCAAAAATTTTTTTTTATTTCTATTATTATTATTACCATTTTTTTTATTGCTATTGATATTGCTGGTGTCATTCCTTAAGCCATTTTCATATGTCAATAAATTCCCCACATTTACTCAGAAAATGACTATTTAAAAGGACTATTCTTGTGTGTGTCGATGGTAATTCTGTCTCTATATATATATATATATATATATATATATATACACACATCATACATGCGAACATACATACACAAAATACACACATACATCACCTATACACACATGTATACACATAATACATATACATATATACAATTATACTACATTCATTTTACTATTTTTTTCCCCTTCCCCTCCTTCCCCATTTGTCATGTGTGTGGTGCATTAAAAGATGCAAAGTATTTTGTAAACCTGCTGCCAGAGAGGGGTCGCCCCCTGACACAGGTCCACCCTTTGCTGAATGTCCTAGGCTCTGCATTAAAAGACAAGGTTTTGGAGTCTGCTGGCAGAAGGGGGAGACCTTTGAGCAACAGACCCCCACTTGCCGACCCTGATCTGGTGATAATGATGTAAGTGATGTAAGAGGGGGAAACAAGGAGGAAAGAAAAGGAAATGTCTTTTTATGTATCAATAAACTTACATATGTACATATTTATATAAATGTAAACATAAATATACATATACATACACATATATACATACACACACACATATATATATATATATATATACGTACATATATACATACACACACACACATATATATATCAAATCAAATCAATTTTATTTATATAGCGCCAAATCACAACAAACAACTTCATTTTGATCAGGAATGTCCCAGTTTGAAATGACAAGTTACATATATGAGTCAGGGGTTTTGATATGCTTTTGATCATTGTTTTTACTAGCTTCATATCTATGTCATAACAGTCAGTTTATTTTTTATTTTTACATTTATTAATATCTATTATTTCGGCTTCACTAACACTGGAGAGAAACATTGTGTTTGGATTGATTTTTATGAGTGATTCCTGCTCCTTGTTACCACCATCGGGAATTTTTGCTGCCAAGTCAGGTCCAATATTAACAAAGAAGTTATTAAAACCATTAACTATGTTATACATATTATAGATGTCCTTGTTCTTATCAATAAAATAATTTGGATAAGAATGACCTCTTACCTTATTTTTGATTATAGTGTTAAGAATTTCCCAGATTCTCTTGGTGTCATTTTTATTATTATTTAATAGATTGGTATAATATAATTTCTTGCTGGCTCTGATTATATTAGTTTGTTTTTATATAATTTATATCTATGTTCAGATTCTTTTGTCCTTAGTCAAACAAATTGTCTGTATAATGTATTCTTCTTTTTTACAAGCATTTTATAGAGCTTTTGTTAACCATGGTCTTTTGGCGACAGTACTGTTTTTGTTGACTTGGCGTATTGGACAGTTTATCTCATGTAATGAATTGAAAATGTCTAGAAATTTATTGAAGGCACAATCCACATCGTTCTCCCTGTACACAGTGCGCCAGTCCTGTTTTGTTAAGTCATTATTGAGGTGATCTATTGCTTTTTGGGTTCTTACTTGTTTAAATGCAAAGTATTGGGGTTTTACCTGAAAATTACAATTGGAGTCATACACAGTGAACACAGGATGATGGTCAGTTATGTCACAAATCAATAAACCACTTATATTTTTAGTTTCTATATTGTTTGTGAAGAGTTATCTATTAGAGTTGCACTATTCAGTGTAATTCTGCTTGGCCTGGTGATAACTGGGTATAAGCTCATGCTGTACATTATATTTATAAATTCATCAGTTGATGTGTGTCTATTGGGGTTTATTAGATCAATGTTATAATCTCCACATATAAATATTTTTTTTGTTATTTATTGATGAAAACATTCTGTCCACCCAGTTTGTAAATGTAGCCATATTTGAGCCTGGCGTCCTATATAAACAACTTATAATAATGTTTTTCTTGTTTCCATTATAAATTTCTATTGATATACATTCTAACACATCTTTTATTGTTAACATCATACTTTCTATTACCTTAAATTGAATATTTTTCTGCACATATATAGCAACACCTCCACCTCCTTTATTCACTCTGTTGATGTAGTTTAGATCATAACCATCCAACTCAAATTGTATTCCTTTTTGCGCATTGAACCATGTTTCTGAAATTGTTATTATACTAAAGGGTTTTGTAAACTGCTGAAGAAATTCTTTGATACTGTTAAAGTTTGTGTACATACTTCTGCTGTTAAAGTGGATAATTGATAATTTACCTTCTGTTTTAACTGTATTATTGTAATCCTGTTCCGTATAGTAGTTGCAATGAACAGTATCAGTCGAAAAAAACATTATCAGGGTCTATTTCGTTTTCCAAATCCATTATCTTATGTTCGGTGTACTCAGTTGCTTTTAATTCCAATAATTCCTGGTTTATTATCCTCTGTTGTATTATTTCATCTCCTGAAGTAGAGATTTTGGGTGTTTGATTCAATGGTTTGTGAAGTATAACTAGTTTGTTTTTGTTTTTTTTACTTTTTTTTTCTCCATACATTATTGACTCATATTTCATATTTTTCCAGCTCTTTTATGTCCTTAATAACCAGCACCTTAGCTACTTCAGGAGACCCATTCAGTTTAATGAAGACTTTACAATTCCTGACCCATGTATTCTAAATTTTGTTTGTTTTCCTTAAGTATCTGGCTTTTTTAGCAACGTCTGCATTTGTTTTTGTCAAGTGATCATTCAAATAAACATTCTTACCTTTCAATTTTCTTCCTTGCCTCAACAATGTGACCTTATCCTTTCTGTTGAGAAACTTCATGATAAGGACAGGAGGAGCGCCTTTCTTCATAGGGAGAGGGTGACAAGCTTCAAGACAATTTACGTCCAAATCAATGTCCCTGGACGCCAGGAACACGGCGACCTGTTGTTCCGCAGAGCTCTCCTCCATCTCGCCAGGTTCGAGATCACTGCCCGCGGTCACTGCGTGGGCATATGAGCGGGGTTTAATCTTTAAACCAGTCACAACCACATCGTTAATCCTTGAGTACTGCTGCAAGTCCTCAACTCTCTTCTCGAGAGCCTCGATCCTCTTGTCCTTGTCCTCTAATAAGGCTCGTAGTCGCGCGACTTCCTCCACTAGCTTGAGTATCTTGTCCTGCTTATTCTTTATGTCAGCTACGTCCAGTGACACTAACTCAAGCGCCTTTTTAACCTCCTCCGACTCCTCCACCACTGAGCTTTCTTTGGTCCCATTTGTAGTGATTTCGTCTTCGGCTGTTTACCCTGCTCGGTACCTCACCTGGTAGCAGCGTGGCTAACCGCTAGCCCCGGTCCCAAACTGTGCTGAAAGTTACTGTTTTACATAAGTCCGAGGTCCAATATCCTTTTTTTTACGTTGTATTTTTATCCATAGCCATTGTCCGTTTAGTCCGATTCCGAAGAAAAATTATATAAATAAGTTTTCAAAGTTTCTTTTGCCTCTTCTCACGCTGCTCACACTCGGATAACCCGGAACTCCTTTGGATCCAACCCGGAACTCTGAGATTACTTGGATTTCTCTGCTTAAGTTGAGTGATAATAGTAGTTAGTTAATAGTGAATTTACAGAAAAGTGACTCTCCTTTTCTGTTGGCTATTTTGTTTTTTCAATGCTTTTAAAGTTTTAACTTTTTCCTAAATTCAAAAAGATTTTTAATCTGTCTCCAACAAACTTTTTAAAAGCTACCAGAAACCATTTTCAACAAACACCTTTCGCCTCTGGGTTCCTGCAAGCTGACGACGGTGCTGATTTCAAACCATCAGCCATCCTCTCGGTAAAGCCGACACAAGCTTTTGGGATCGCCTGGGGAGACCGCTGAATTAACCCCTTGACCCAAGTGAGCATGCTGCTGAACCTACATCAACGATGAACGCACGGGCCGTCCGAACCATCTCCTCGACGGACCAGCTAAGTGACCCAGTTAAAGGTTCCACAAAAAGGGTTTGCTGTTAATGGATACAAAGTGGCTCCTCCTTATTATTATTCTTCCTTTTAAACATATTCACATGTTTGTTTAATATTTTTCTTAATAATTGGCTTCAAATTTCATCTCTAAATTCTAATCAGATTTATTTACTTAAAGTCTTTAAGCTCTATCTCTCCTTCTCTTTCAATGTCTCATGAGTAAGAAAACTTATTTAATCACTGTCCACAAAAATGCCAGTAAACTGTTAATTTCGTGCACTTGTAAATAAATTGTAAATATTTCTGCAGTGGTTCATTTTGTGTTCAGAAGGAA
>NW_022986518.1:0-33527 GCF_902500255.1 Thalassophryne amazonica
TGCATGAATTAGTTTTTCAGCATCACTCTGAGACAAGACCTTTCTAATTTTAGAGATATTGCGCAAATGCAAAAAAGCAGTCCTACATATTTGTTTAATATGCGCATTGAATGACATATCCTGATCAAAAATGACTCAAGATTTCTCACAGTATTACTAGAGGTCAGGGTAATGCCATCCAGAGTAAGGATCTGGTTAGACACCATGTTTCTAAGATTTGTGGGGCCAAGTACAATAACTTCAGTTTTATCTGAGTTTAAAAGCAGGAAATTAGAGGTTATCCATGTCTTTATGTCTGTAAGACAATCCTGCAGTTTAGCTAATTGGTGTGTGTCCTCTGGCTTCATGGATAGATAAAGCTGGGTATCATCTGCGTAACAATGAAAATTTAAGCAATGCCGTCTAATAATACTGCCTAAGGGAAACATGTATAAAGTGAATAAAATTGGTCCTAGCACAGAACCTTGTGGAAGATCAAAGATTAGTGTTCAGGATCAAAAGTTGGCTATCAGGACCAGAAACAAAGGTGGGTGATCAGTATCAAAATTCACTGATCAAGATCACATCTTAGTGATCACAAAGTTAAGTGATCAGGATCAAAGCTCAATGATCAGAACCAAAGTTCCACTATCAGAATCAGAGAGGACAATCAAAGATGGGTAATTCAGTTGAGTGATCAGGAACTAAGCTTAGTGATCAGGATCTAAAGCCAATGATCAGGATCAAAACTTAATGATCTGAATCAAAAGCAAGTGATCAGGATCAAAGTTCAGCTCTCAGAACCTAAGATGAGGATCAAAGATGGGTGATCAGTATCAAAGGTCAGCAATCAGGATCACAGTTTAGTGATAAGGATCAACGCTTAGTGATCGGAATCAAAGTTCAGCTATCGGGATCAGAGATGAGTATAAAAGATGGGTGATCAGTATCTAAGCTCAGTGATCAGGATCAAAGATTAGTGATCAGAATCACAGACCAGGATCAAAGATTAGTGATCCAGATCAAAGGTCAACAATAAGGATCACAGATGTGGATCAAAGTTCAGCTATCAGAAATACAGAATACGATCAAAGCTGCTTGATTAGGATCAAAGCTGAATGATCAGGATCAACGCTTGGTGATCAGGAGTGATGAGGATAATTGTCAACATTCAGTATCAAGGAAACAACCGTTGTCAACAGAGACCACCTACACAGAGGGCTGCCAGGCCTTTGGATGAGGTACATGTGTGCACTCTCTGAGTGCCCTTTAGTTTTAGTGTGTGATATTTTCACCTACTTTCTCTTCATGATCAAAACGCTGAGTCAGAATTAGCTGACCAGAAGTCAGTCAGCTATAAGGTACACACAGAGAGACAGAGCAACTTAATACAGAGACAACAATTAAAAACAGCTCATCTCCTCCCTGTCTGACTTTAACATCACTACTTTAAAGCCTTTGATCATTCTGTCCATAAGTACTGAGGCTTCCCTCCACCCTGAGGCCTCTCTATCGATGCAGCATCAGTGTTTAATCAATGCAGCATTTGCACTTTGTTTGTGACCAACGCGTTTAATCCCTGACGACCTTGGCCGCAAATTCCCCACTTAATTACAGCTGCTTTCACGCATGCACTGCAACCCTGAGTTTGTCGAGGCATTTTCCGGAGCAGCTAGAAGTTAGGAAGTCCCGAGGATTCACTACGAGCACGTCTGCGCCTTGATGGTGATTGGTTTGAAACCCCAAGAATACAAATAAGTGAGTGTGATGAACAAGCAGCAACCTCTGGTGCTGAGAGACAAAAATAACACTGAAGTGCCAAATCTTGCAGTTTCTTTTAACCTTCATTTAACCAGGTTAGTCCCATTTAGATCGAGATCTCTTTTGCAAGGGAGACCTGGATAATAAAGCTTCCAATTCACCTAACCTGCATGTCTTTAAATGTAGGAGGAAGCCAGAGCACCCTAAGGAAACCCACGCAAACAGAACATGCAAACTCCACACAGAAAGGCCACAGGTGGGAATCGAACCCATAACCGTCTTGCCATGAGGCAACAGTGCTAACCACTAAGCCACTGTGCTGAATAATTTTGAATAATTCTAATAATTCTTGAATAATCCCTATAGACCCCCATGATAAAATGTGCAGCTTTAGCGCCGAAATAAACATGTTTACAGCCTGGTACAGCAATGGTTTTTAATCGCTATAGCTAGTTGTACCTGGGGGGCGGAATTTTTTAATAACTCCTCATTTTAACATGTTAGAAACTTATTTGCAAATTAAGGCCCCTTTCTGTGGCAGCTAGTGTCTCTGTGGGTTCAATGTTCAATGTTAGCATTGAGATGCTAGCTGACTTTATTTTTTTTTTAACCTTTCTGAGAATTTTATTACACATAACTGAGATAACATGGTTTCCTGTGCGGTCAGTTGTACTCATGAACCATCAAATAAGTCTGTTCCAGTATTTCTGCTGAGTGAAATTTTAGTATTTTAGCATCGTTTGCACTAATTAGCAGGTATCAATAGCTTAGTGACTTTCACTCCTCTGCTGTTGCCATGGATACTAAGACAATATATCAGTGATAGTTATTAAAACCAAGCAAACAAATCACCACCCAGTTCCCAAAGAATGTGTTAATAAAACACCCAATCCAAATTTAGCCTGTTAGCCTTAGCTTGCTTGATAGCTATGAGATGAAGCTGCCTCAGAGCTTCAAACTTGCTGTTCAGAAAACCTATATGACGTCATAAAGGGTTTGTAAAGATCATATACATTCTATGGTTAAGAAGAAGAAGAAGTAGGGTCATTTACACGAGGATGTCTGTGGTGTGAAATAAATATTTCTTGCTCCAGCTAGGTTTGTACCTCCATCATTAGGGTTAAAATTCAGAGCGGAGAAAAACAGCTTTTTGGTATCTGGTAAGTGTGTAAGTGTCCACAGGGCGCAATGACGCACTCATACAGATGAGGCAGAAACTGGTGGTGACACTATTCCTGAAGTATAAGAATTAATCAGCGCACCGACTGAAACATCAGTGTGAGTTCGACATGCCGACAACAAGCAGAGCGACTCGTGTCCGGAAGGCTGGTTTTCGTGACCGGATTTCACGGCCAAGGGTTTCAGCGTGGTGCGTGATTGTGGAACATCTGTGCCGCTGAACTGTCTGGTTGCAGGATTCCAGAATATAGGTCAGTGCTGCAATTTATTCCTGTTTCCACGCTTTCTCTCTCTCGAACACACAACATGTCCAGCTTCAGAAGAAGGTGATAAGCGAGGCTGGACTGAAGGAGGCAGGGAACGCTGAGCTGGCTTTTAGTTGCTGTGACAGCAGCGTAGCTGATATATGTCAATGTGATTTTTCAAGACATGCACGGACACAGGTGCTGTACATAACGTGCACTTTTCTCACCTTTGTGACCTCATGGGCAACACTGTGACCGTGTTCCTCTGAACGCACACACGCTAAATGGACGCTGAACCAGGGGATATTTACAGAGCTGCAGAAACACTGCTGGCATATCTGATCTTTAATATTTTTGCTTTCTGAAATCATCAAAAAAAAAAGTATCTTTCTTTTTCAGTGTGAGATGTATCATCTGATCTTTCGAATTCTTGCCTTGAGACATCATGTAGCATTTTCCTTTGATTTCTTTCTTTTCTCTTGTGACAAAAGCTGTCTGATCTCTTCTCTAAAATTCTTGCTTATTGACATCATCTTAGATACTCCTTTTATCTCTGGCTTTTCGATTGTGAGACAGATTTCGTGAGTGTTAGCATTCTTGCCTCATGACATCATCAAACATTTTCCTTTTATGTCTTTCTTTTTCTCTTCACGGAACTTCATCCCTTATGAAATCATCTAACATGTTTTATCTCTTTCTTTTATGAGATTATTGGATGTGTTATCTCAGCTCCAACATCTTTCTTTATGACATCATCTAGCATTTTCCTTTGATTTTTTTCTTTTCTGTTGTGACAAAGGCTGTCTGATCTATGATCTCTCATGTTCCTGTTATCTCTTTCTTTTATGAGATTGTGGGATGTGTTATTTCAGCTCCAACACCCTTGCTTTATGACATCATTGACCATTTTCCTTTGTATTTATTTCTAATCCATAATGGACAAAAGTCCAATCACTTCTCTAAATTTCTTACCTTATGACATCATGTGACATGCTCTTTTGATGTCTTTTTTTTCCTCCTTTAACCCTGTTACATTTGAGGACATTCTATCTGTCATCAACAAAATGAAACCATCCTCTGGTATTTTGGATGTACTTCCTTTCGGATTGTTGATGAATGTTTTTGACTCTATTGGGCATTGTATTGTTAAAATGTTCAATATGTCTGTCGACTGGTGTGTTTCCTTGTTCTTTTAAACATGCTGTTGTGGAACCACGGCTAAAGAAAGCAGGATTAGACTCTACGGAACTGAAGAACTTTAGGCCAATATCAAAGACCCCCTTTTTTGGCTAAAGTCTTGAAAAGGTGGTCTGTGTCCAACTTAAGTCATTTTTGCAGACTAACAACATATATGACACATTTCAGTCCGGGTACCGTGAGTTTCATTCTACTGAAACGGCCCTGTTGAATGTGTCTAGTGACATTATGATGGCCGCTGATAGCAGTAAATGTTCTGTACTGGTTTTATTAGATCTGTCATCGGCATTCGATACCGTTGACCATGGCATTTTGATTAATATACTGTGGGATACGGTTGGCATGTCGGGTCCTGTATTAGAGTGGTTTAGCTCTTACTTGGTTGGTAGAACTTTTAGTGTTTCTGTGAACAATGTGATGTCTGAATCTGCTGATCTTTTGTGGGGTGTGCCGCAGGGCTCAGTCCTGGGTCCGATTTTGTTCCTGCTGTATATCCTTGATATACCTTGATCCAGCAGTTCTGTGATGTGTCCTACCATTTGTATGCCAATGACTTGCAGCTGTACTGTTCTTTTAAGACAACTGAAGCCCAGAAAATTTGTTCTCTCATTAGTTGTCTCAGTAAAATTACAGAATGGCTCACTGAAAACAGCCTGCATTTGAATTCTAATAAGACTGAGACATTGATTGTAGCTCCAGATAGTGCTATGTCTGTCATTAAGAATCACCTTGGTAATCTGAGTAGCTCTGGTAAAGGCAGCCTGCGTAACCTGGGTGTCATTTTGGATGGAGGGATGTCTTTGGAACATCACACTAGGCAGCTCGTTAAGAACTGTTTTTTCCAAATTCGTAACATTTCCAAATTATGCAAAATGGTTGCTTTTAATGAGCTAGAGATAATTGTACACGCATTTGTTTCTTCGCGACTTGATTATTGTAACAGTCTCTTTACATGCCTCAATAAGAAAGAGCTGGCCCGCCTGCAGGTAGTGCAAAATTCTGCTGCACGACTTCTTACCTGCACCCACAGGAGAACGCATATTACTCCTGTCCTCAAGTCTTTACATTGGCTCCCTGTTTTTTACAGGATAAATTACAAAATCCTCGTGCTGACCTTTAGAGCTCTACATGGGCAGGCACCGGAATACATTAAGGACCTGATCCAGCCTTATATTTCCAGCAGGAGTTCGAGGTCATCCAATCAGAACCTGCTGATGGTTCCCCGAACTTGTTTGAAAACTCGAGGGGACAGATCTTTTAAAGCTGTGGCACCTCGCCTCTGGAATGAGCTTCCCTGTTCCCTTCGCTCACTGGATTCTGTGGATGTTTTTAGACAGCAACTAAAGACACATTTTTTTAAACTGGCATTTTAGTTTCAATTATTTTATTGTTTTATATTTGTATGTGTTGTTTTTATTGTCTATTTATATTGTGTGAAGCACTTTGTGACCTTCGTCTGTGAAAAGTGCTATATA
The DNA here is from genome assembly GCF_902500255.1 of Thalassophryne amazonica. Classification (NCBI taxonomy): domain Eukaryota; kingdom Metazoa; phylum Chordata; class Actinopteri; order Batrachoidiformes; family Batrachoididae; genus Thalassophryne; species Thalassophryne amazonica. The sequence continues at coordinate 5,837 of NW_022986518.1, forward strand.
AATAAAGCTTACTTACTTACATTGATAAATGGGTTGTATTTGAGCTTGTCTGTGCCATTCTTATTTAAATTAAAATGATTTGTCTGTTTCAAAATTTAGTAAACTCATCTTTGACCCAAGGCCAACATCTCCACCAAATTTACTTGAAATCTATTTGTATCTTTTACAGACAGGTGACAACAAAAGCATAGTGCCCTTGGCAGAGGTAATACAATGTTACATCTGTTGAGTGGATGTGTGTCAACACCATGTGCACTGTAATTCCATTGTACTGGCCAATTATCAGCAGCAAGGACTCTGGTGGTCTCCGTGGTAGTCAGTAGGCAAGGCGACTGTTGCTATGGACAGCACCTAAATGTCGTCACGGCAAACAAAGATAAACCTCTGAGTGACTTCAGCTGCAAGTGAAGCACCGCTGTGATTGTCTGTATCTGACTGTGAGTTTACCTTCTTCTTACAAAAAATCTCATCAAACATACCTACATAGAGCTTTTTAACAAAACAATGTTTTGTTTTGTTTTTTAATTTTAGGTCAATATTGCTTTAGTGACTTATCATTTAAATCTTAAATTTAAAGTAAAGTTTTTAAAAAAAGCATTGTGCTATTTTTAGCCACCAAAAAAATAAATATTTAGTGAATGTAATAAATATAAAATATTTACTAAGTAAAATGAATATCTGTAATACAAGTAAAATTAATAAGTTCCCAGCTGGCGTGGCAACGCCTCGGGTTCCTCTGGGAAGAGTGACAGATCAAATCAAATCAATTTTATTTATATAGCACCAAATCACAACAAACAGTTGCCCCAAGGCACCTTATATTGTAAGGCAAGGCCATACAATAATTACGGAAAATCCCCAACGGTCAAAACGACCCCCTGTGAGCAAGCACTTGGCAGCAGTGGGAAGGAAAAACTCCCTTTTAACAGGAAGAAACCTCCAGCAGAACCAGGCTCAGGGAGGGGCAGTCTTCTGCTGGGACTGGTTGGGGCTGAGGGAGAGAACCAGGAAAAAGACATGCTGTGGAGGGGAGCAGAGATCGATCACTAATGATTAAATGCAGAGTGGCGCATACAGAGCAAAAAGAGAAAGAAACACTCAGTGCATCATGGGAACCCCCCAGCAGTCTAAGTCTATAGCAGCATAACTAAGGGATGGTTCAGGGTCACCTGATCCAGCCCTAACTATAAGCTTTAGCAAAAAGGAAAGTTTTAAGCCTAATCTTAAAAGTAGAGAGGGTGTCTGTCTCCCTGATCTGAATTGGGAGCTGGTTCCACAGGAGAGGAGCCTGAAAGCTGAAGGCTCTGCCTCCCATTCTACTCTTAAAAACCCTAGGAACTACAAGTAAGCCTGCAGTCTGAGAGCGAAGCGCTCTATTGGGGTGATATGGTACTATGAGGTCCCTAAGATAAGATGGGACCTGATTATTCAAAACCTTATAAGTAAGAAGAAGAATTTTAAATTCTATTCTAGAATTAACAGGAAGCCAATGAAGAGAGGCCAATATGGGTGAGATATGCTCTCTCCTTCTAGTCCCCGTTAGCACTCTAGCTGCGACATTTTGAATTAACTGAAGGCTTTTCAGGGAACTTTTAGGACAACCTGATAATAATGAATTACAATAGTCCAGCCTAGAGGAAATAAATGCATGAATTAGTTTTTCAGCATCACTCTGAGACAAGACCTTTCTAATTTTAGAGATATTGCGCAAATGCAAAAAAAGCAGGCCTACATATTTGTTTAATATGCGCATTGAATGACATATCCTGATCAAAAATGACTCCAAGATTTCTCACAGTATTACTAGAGGTCAGGGTAATGCCATCCAGAGTAAGGATCTGGTTAGACACCGTGTTTCTAAGATTTGTGGGGCCAAGTACAATAACTTCAGTTTTATGAGTTTAAAAGCAGGAAATTAGAGGTCATCCATGTCTTTATGTCTGTAAGACATTCCTGCAGTTTAGCTAATTGGTGTGTGTCCTCTGGCTTCATGGGTAGATAAAGCTGGGTATCATCTGCGTAACAATGAAAATTTAAGCAATGCTGTCTAATAATACTGCCTAAAGGAAGCATGTATAAAGTGAATAAAATTGGTCCTAGCACAGAACCTTGTGGAACTCCATAATTAACCTTAGTCTGTGAAGACGATTCCCCATTTACATGAACAAATTGTAATCTATTAGATAAATATGATTCAAACCACCGCAGCGCAGTGCCTTTAATACCTATGGCATGCTCTAATCTCTGTAATAAAATTTTATGGTCAACAGTATCAAAAGCAGCACTGAGGTCTAACAAATGACTATGTATAGAAAGTTCTGAGCCTCTGCCAGTTCATTCATGGATCAGATTTCAGGATGACTGCAGCTTTGTTTCTTTGTGTTGACATAAGCGGAGGCGGAGTTTACATTCGTCCTGTAAAAAAAAAAAAAAAAAAAAAAAAAAAACGTTAACGCCGAGGTCGGGTGGGTAGGCCGGACTGGAAACTTGTGATGACGGGATTCACACTTTACAGTCAGGGCTCATTTATGTCTGTGTGACAGATAATTCTATTAGGAAAAATATAAAAGAGAAAATGATTTGTGCAACCCCAATCAGAAAAAAATTGGGACAATATGGAAAAATTTAATTAAAACAGCAACAAAAAAATCCACAGTGACCCTAATTATTTGTGTTTCATTGCAGACAGGATTAACCCAACATCCATTCCTGCATTTAAGGCTTGCAACACATTCCAAAAATAAAATAAAATAAAATCTGGAATGGGGCCATTCATTCTAAATATAAGGATTGAATCATCACTTTTACAGCCAGTATTCTTGAGCCATATCCAGGGATGAACACATGAACATTTCCAAGTCACTGAATGTGTCTTAGGACTTCATTTATACCAGTCATTAAAAACTACAAACAGTATGGTGCTGTATGGTAAATCTGTGCCAGGGATGTGGTGTGGTGCAAGGAGACAAGTGAGGGAAGCCACCAAAACACCAAAAAAATGACTAATGTTAACAGCCTATTTTATAGGTCTTTTACACTTGTCATGGTATAAAACATTGGAAGCAATATAGCCAGCTTGGAGTATTTATGTATTTATTGGATATGCTGGTTAATAAAATTGTGCCAGTCTTGCAAGATGGCTGCAGTGTACCTTTGTATTCCCTAAACTAGCGTGTTGCCCGTGGGGATCCACGGGCTATAGATTGGTTAGTGTTTATAAAATAGGTAGCTGACATTTTTCAGGGTTGGTAATAAATTATGTAAAGATTCTATAATGATCTGAATGGTGTGTGAGTCAGGAATGTAATTATCAACATCCATTGTTCAGTGTTGTCACGTAATATGTGTAATTTCTCCAAAAATATTAGTCCGATCAACATTCCGTTTTGGCGGAATCCTTGACTCAAAACACATAAGCATACCAAACGGCAAATGTCAGCTCTCCCCAGTTTCTCTGTGATCAAAGCCACACACACACACACACACACACACACACACACACACACACACACACACACACACACACACACACACACACACACACACACACACACACACACACACACACCACACACACACACACACAGAGGCCACTTGGCTTTTAATATATAGATGACCAGCAACAATCGCTGTTAAATAAAATAAAATAAAATTGCTGAACATGTTAATAACGTCAGTTTTCAAATTCAGAGTTTGAAAAAGTTGTTTTTGAGTGAGTTCACAGCTCTACTACTGTACCTGTGTGTTTTTCCCTTTTATTAAAATTTTCTTGACAATGGGCTCTTCTGCCATCCGACATGCAGGTTCAAATTGAGGTGAAACATGCCACCAAACATACCACCAAGCATACTACCAAACATGCCACCAATTATACCACCAAACATGCCACCAAGCATGCCACCAAGCATACCACCAAACATGCCACCAAGCATGCCACCAAGCATACCACCAAACATGCCACCAAGCATACTACCAAACATACCACCAAGCATACCACCAAACATGCCACCAAGCATACTACCAAACATTCCAACAAGCATACTACCAAACATACCACCAAGCATACCACCAAACATGCCACCAAGCATACTACCAAACATACCACTAAGCATACTACCAAACATACCACCAAACATAACATACCACCAAGCATACCACCAAGCATACTACCAAACATACCACCAAGCATACCACCAAACATGCCACCAAGCATGCCACCAAACATGCCACCAAGCATACCACCAAACATGCCACCAAGCATACCACCAAACATACCACCAAGCATACCACCAAACATACCACCAAACATGCCACCAAACATACCACCAAACATGCCACCAATTATACCACCAAACATGCCACCAATTATGCCACCAAGCATGCCACCAAACATGCCACCAAACATGCCACCATGCATGCCACCAAACATACCACCAAGCATGCCACCATACATGCCACCAGTAGTGGGCACAGTTCCGATAATCCGATAACCGATAATTATCGAAGATAATGTTTTCATTATCGGATTATCTTTTTAGATAACTTTAAAAACCATTATCAGACTAATTATCTTGCGATAAATTTTTGTACGTGGTAAATAAAATTGAACAGCTACAAATATTTATAAAACTTAAAATCAATTGAGCACCTACCTGTTAAATGTTTCATAGCTGATGTGTAGTTCTACCCTCTGCAAAACAGAGAAGAGCTGCTTTAAGAAGAAACCGCTCCATCCTCTGTAGACAAAGGAAAAGTGGTCCCAAAAAAAAAACCTAATTTCTCTTAACTCCATACTGATACACGGGCAATATCACCCAAGTCATCCAGAGGCATACATTTATAACTTATGGCTCAACGTTTAACCAAACTAATGTTGGACAAGTTATTTAAATTAATGTTGTGTCTGAAGTTTTATAAAGTGAAAATATCAGATATATGTTTTAGTTTTAAAGTAATGATAAAAAAGATATATGTTATATTTTAACTTTGTACAAATGACAGAATTGACATTAATGGAGTTATTCTATTGGTATTAATGTTATTTATAAATCAAAACCGTAAGTCAGCACTGCTTTATTTTCCAAGATCTCCGCCTGACCGGAGCGTTGTGATTGGTAGAGAGCTGGGCTTTGTGGCTGCTCTCAGCTTGCATCTGTGCTGGAAGCCATGTAGTAAACAAGAGCTTCCAGCAGGAGGCAAGATGTTCAAAGACAGAAGTGCTGACTCATTGTTTTGGGTTTGTTGTCGCTTTTATTATTACCAGAAGCGATTGTGGTGTTAAAACTCAAATTCAGTTTATTAGTAGTTGCAAATGTACCAGAGACAATACTGGAATTTATCGGTTATCTGTAACTTCCGATACATTTTTGTGTGGTTTATCATTTTATCTTTATCAAAGACAACTTTTCAGTTATCTGATTATCTGTTTTCGAAGTCAATTTTTTGGTTATCTGTGCCCACCACTGCATGCCACCATACATGCCACCAAGCATGCCACCATACATGCCACCAAGCATGTCACCAAACATACCACCATGCATGCCACCATACATGCCACCAAGCATGCTACCATACATGCCACTAAACATACCACCAAACATGCCAGCACGCATGCTACTAAACATACCACCAAACATGCCACCACGCATGCCACTAAACATGCCACCAAACATGCCACCAAACATGCCACCAAACATGCCACCATACATGCTACCAAACATGCCACCAAGCATGCCACCAATCATGCCACCAAACATGCCTCTGCAGTTGATTCAGGTCATTCTATATGACACAGACTATGTAAAAAAAAAAGTACTTCTGGTACTGCATTCACATGTTGGTATGTGATGGACTATAAAATGGACATTTCATTATTTGTAAGAGGACAATGGAAAATTCTGTGAGAGCAGCAGCCACACACTGCGTCACAATGTGCCTTTATCCTCTTGTCAAAATGACACCTTCAAACAAAATTACAAATTATGATGGTAGATTGTTGTCACATTCCAGATTGAAGAAGGTCAGTTGTAAAATACTATATCATTCCATGTGTTTGTTTAGTAGAAGCAGTACTGCACTACACAAAGTGTTTGCCCAATTTCTGGAAAGAAATCAGTGATTGTCTAACTCCATCGTTATGGAAATGTGGATTTCAGAAGAGGCTGATTCTGAAATGTGAGCGGAGCACTCGACCTTTTAATATGAGGAGGTAAAATGGGTGGCACAGTGGCATAGTGGTTAGCACTGTTGCCTCACAACAAGAAGGCCCTGGTTTCGCTTCCCACGTGGTCCTTTCTGTATGGAGTTTGCATCTTCACCCCATGTTTGTGGAGGTTCCCTCCAGGTGCTCTGGCTTCCTCCCACTTTCAAAGAAAATACAAATTAGTTGAATTGGTTACTTGAGATTGACTGTAGGTGTGAATATGTTTGTTGGTCTGTGTGTGTTGGCCCTGTGATAGACTGGCATTCTGACCCGGGTGGACCCTGCCTGTCACCCAGTGACAGACTCCAGCACCGACTGTGACTCTAAATTTGAATAAACAGGTATAGAAAGTGAATGAATGAATGATTAACCTCTGCGTTAAATGTGACAGATGCACAAGAATACAGGAAATTCTGAGGTCTATGTGTCTTTCATGTGTTTATTTTTTTTGAGTAGGTCTGTGGAAATTAGTGTAGCTTTGCTAGAAAGGTTTACTGACCTTCACTTCATGGATGGTGCTGTGATCTTTGCAGAATCAGTGAAGATCCTGATTGCAGCACTCAAGAAGCTGAGTGAGTAATTGAATCGTGTTGTGTGTTGGGGGGTTTGGCTGGACATTTTGGTGTTTTCTTTTCTTTGCTCTCCAGGTGGTATGCAAACTGGTTTTTGTCTGTGGAGAAGGTGCTGGCAGAAGAGTCCTTCACCCTCATCAGCATCATTGGCTGCACTTGTGGAGGATGTTCACGTGCAGGCCTAATGACTTGCAGCACCTGTGGATGATGCTCACGTGTAAACTTAAAGACTTTCAGCTGAAGCAGTTAATGAGATGGCGTTCTGCATTTAAGCCATGAGTGATTCCAGCAGAATTGCCGGGAACTCGACCTTGTGACGTTCGTTTGTGAGACGCTGAGGACCGCGCCAGGGTTTGACACATCGTGCCTGTGAAGGAGGACGGGTGAGGGACACATGCTGTCAGCACACATCAGAGGTGATTATTGTCTGAATGATCGTTAATAGTAATTTGGTATTTTGTTATGCAGTATATTTGAACATTGATGAGAATTGTGCAGCTCGCTTCTCACTGCCGTGGCGTACGGAATGATGATCCTCCACCTGTTGTGAGAAGCTGCTCATTTACATAAGGCTTAAATTCAGACCTGAATGTGTTGCTGATAGTGTGTGCCTTTGTATTTGTTGTAGCTGTTGACTTACCTCACCTTTTCCATCCTTCACAGAGTCCAACTGGGGGGTGTTCAGCGGTGAGTCTGGGTCCAGAAGCGTCGGGCTTCGATCCATTTGGGCGCTGGAGAGCGCACCGTCCTTCACCTCGCCAGACAACCGCATATTTATGTTGTACACAATTATTGCACTGAAGGGAAATGAATTTGTTTTGTTTTTGGAACCGCTTTCTGGTTATTTAGCGCTGGGTTCAGTCAGACGCTGGTCCGCTCCTCAACTCACGTCTGCACATAACAGTAGTTCCCGGCCATTCCAAAATGGACCCAGCGGCAGAAGCGGTTCCTTTTGCTGAAAAAGTTCAAGAATACTTGGAGAAGATATGGGAGCAATTACGGCCTCTCGCAAATCAAATTAAACAAACAGATGCTCGCATTACGGAGCTTGCAGCGCAAGCCGTTCTGCTTCCTGCTGCTCCAGCTGCGGCACTATTGATACCGGTGCAGATAACTCCGTCACCCAAGGGGAGGCGGAGTGCGGCGGATTATTCCGTGGATTTCCGAATTTTTTCTGCTCAGTCCGGTTGGGATGCCGCAGCTTTGAGAGGAGTGTTTGTGGATGGTTTGAATGATTCATTAAAAGACGAGCTAGCAGTCCGTGACGAACCAAAAGATTTAGATGAGCTGATATCTTTGGCTATTCGTCTAGATGATCGGATAAAGGAGCGTGGACGCGAGAGAGGACGGACATTTTCGTCTCGGGGCTTTCCCCGACTCAGATCAGGGCTGCCTCTTCTTCGCCCCACTGAGACTCCTCCGACAGGACCTCTGGCTCCTCTTGCAGATGAGCCCATGCAGCTCGGACGAGCTGAAGCCGCCATATTGCCCCGGTCACATAAGCGTCAAGAAAGATAGTGATAACGTATCTCCAGGTGTTCTTAGACAGGCATAATAATGGACACAAAAAAAAAAAAAAAAAAAAGGGCTAGATCTTTGGTTGTTTAGTTATTTGGGCTGTTTTTGTTTTTATGTAAGGGGTTATAAATTGTTTGGGGATTTAGAGGCGGTTCTGGTGGAGTGAACGACTGGCGGTTCGGAGCTCGGCTGGACTCAGGTAATCATTATTTGAAGTTAGGTAATTTTTGTTTGAGGATTGGGTCGTTTTGTTTTGTTGTTTTTTATTTCCCTGCTTCCCTAACCCCAACCTCACATTGCTCTGAGACCGTTTTGTCTTTTGGGTTGTGGGTTGGTGCAGGTTGGTCACGCTGAGCGTTTCTCAGAAGACCTCTGCACCTAGGGGGGGTTGTCAGAGGCATTCTTTTGGGTTTGGTTAGGGCCCGGTTCCTCTCCAGCCCCGGTGGGCCTTTGACCGTTCGTCATTGGTGTTACCGGGGTGTGGTGCAGCGGGAACATACCTCGGTCGGAGTGGTGGGCCTATCTGTTGCCGTTCGCCATTTCGGTAGTTCCACCACTCCCGATAGGCTGGTGGTATGGTCGGGTTGGGGCATCGGACGTCTTTCCGGTTTTCCGCTGCGCTTCGGGGATGGGACCGGGTTAGTTTTTCCTGTTTCCTTCCCCAGCTTAGTAATTTTGTGCCGTTCGCCAAAACAGGGCTAATGATAGGCTCTGGGAGTGATCTGGGGTCTTTCGGGGTGCTGGGGGGGGGGGGGTAACAGGGTTTGCCAGTTGTTTTATTTTGCCCCTGGGTGTTTTAATGAAGTCCGCCGGGGGTTGGATTTTTGTGTTGTTATGTTTCCTTCCAGGTTCCACCTCCAGGGTTGATGGGACGGTCCTCTGGGGGGGAATTGGCTTGTGGGGCCAACTAGCCAAGTGTGGCCGGGTCTGGGGTTCCTGGGTTGTGGGGAGGGTGCCTCCTGGGGTTGATGGTACGGTCCTCTGGGGGGCGCTGTTGCTCCATGAATACCTGGGGACCTCTGTGGGTTTCCGGCTTTGGCTGTTACTCCTGGAACTGGCGGTAAAGGTCTTCTGGGGGGTGTTGGGCTCTGCAAGTCGTTCTGGGGGGGTTGTTTGTTATTTTTCTTTGTGAATTTATGTTTGTATTGTGTTGTTGGGGCTGTGTTGGGTTGTTGGATTTGGGTGTTTTTCTTTTCTTCCCGGGGTTGGATGGAACGGTCCCCTGGCGAGGGTTTGGGTGGGTTTTGTGCTTTTTCTTGTATGTTGGGTTGTATATGGGACTTTTTGGGGTTTTTTGTTGATGCCAGCCGGCCTTCCAGCCGCGGTGCCCTGTCCTGCTGTCTGCGGTGGACCTTGGGAGCGTTACGCCGTCTGCTTCCTGACGAGGACCCCGGAGGGAGGTGCTGTTCTCGGGCCTGGTCTGTTCAGTCGCCGGGAGGCTTCCCGTTGATGGGGGGGTACTGTTGTGTGTTGGGGGGTTTGGCTGGACATTTTGGTGTTTTCTTTTCTTTGCTCTCCAGGTGGTATGCAAACTGGTTTTTGTCTGTGGAGAAGGTGCTGGCAGAAGAGTCCTTCACCCTCATCAGCATCATTGGCTGCACTTGTGGAGGATGTTCACGTGCGGGCCTAATGACTTGCAGCACCTGTGGATGATGCTCACGTGCAAACTTAAAGACTTTCAGCTGAAGCAGATAATGAGATGGCGTTCTGCATTTAAGCCATGAGTGATTCCAGCAGAATTGCCGGGAACTCGACCTTGTGACGTTCGTTTGTGAGACGCTGAGGACCGCGCCTGGGTTTGACACATCGTGCCTGTGAAGGAGGACGGGTGAGGGACACATGCTGTCAGCACACATCAGAGGTGATTATTGTCTGAATGATCGTTAATAGTAATTTGGTATTTTGTTACGCAGTATATTTGAACATTGATGAGAATTGTGCAGCTCGCTTCTCACTGCCGTGGCGTGCGGACTGATGATCCTCCACCTGTTGTGAGAAGCTGCTCATTTACATAAAGCTTAAATTCAGACCTGAATGTGTTGCTGATAGTGTGTGCCTTTGAAGGATATTTGTTGTAGCTGTTGACTTACCTCACCTTTTCCATCCTTCACAGAGTCAGTTTGTTGTATCCACCTGGGGGGTGTTAAGCGGTGAGTCTGGGTCCAGAAGCGTCGGGCTTCGATCCATTTGGGCGCTGGAGAGCGCGCCGTCCTTCACCTCGCCAGACAACCGCATATTTATGTTGTACACAATTATTGTACTGAAGGGAAATAAATTTGTTTTGTTTTTGGAACCGCTTTCTGGTTATTTAGCGCTGGGTTCAGTCAGACGCTGGTCCGCTCCTCAACTCGCGTCTGCACATAACAAATCGTCTAGATTTGATTAGACAGAACTTTATTGATCCCTTGGGAAGACTCCCTCAGGGAAATTGATGTTCCAGCAGCATTGTATAGCAGCACAGAGGGTAAGAAGCACACAGAGTATCAAAAGTGAAAGTAAAATAGAAAAACAGTTTGCAAATATAAATGTAAATACAAATACACAATATAAATACCAGACATATTGATCAATACTGGTTTACTGGCTACTACTGCTCCTCTCCTTCCCATCCTCTGTCTTCCTGTTACTCCTCCTCCTCCTGAGTGAGGAGTTGTACAGTCTGATGGCCTGAGGGACAAAGGAGTTTTCTAGTCTGTTGGTCCTGCACTTGGGAAGGAGCAGTCTGTGGCTGAAGAGGCTCCTCTGGTTGCCAATGATGGTGTGCAGAGGGTGACCGACATCGTCCATAATGTCCAGCAGTTTGTCCAGTGTTCTCTTCTCTGCCACCATCACCAGATTCAGACTTTCGCTGACTTCCTGGACTTGGAAATTGTATGCGTATCTGTATGCGGTGAAAGTGTTGAACTTGTGGAGAGAGTCGCTTATCTCAGCAGTAACATTCATGTCTCTTGGCCTTTGAGATCAGGAGACACCTTGAAATTGCTTATGGAGTCATGCAGTCCCTGGACAGAAGATACTTGGTGATGCTGATATCACAGCAGCAGATTGAAAGTCCACATCTCACGTAATTGTGAGACTTCAATGCTAACCAGTGGCTTCAGGTGATGACTGAATGTCTTTGGTACTTGGTCTGTTTGGAGGATCCTTGGGTACTCTTGGAATAACTTTGTGTCAATTGAATAGTTCTTCAGGAGACTCAGATAGGGAGTGTCACTTGGTGAGGGAGCATCAGCTAGGACATTCTGGCCATGCGGTGCATTTCTCGTGGAATAATCCACCATGCAGGTGCCTCAGTGTTGAGGACCTCAGCAACTGGAAAACACCAACAAGGACATGCCCACATTTCACTAGGCTGCAGAAGATAGATGATTACTTTCAAGAGGTGGGAATGGACCTTTTTTCTTTTTGCCTGCATGGTTGCCATCCAAGACCTGGTGTGGGTTGGACATTGCCGCATGCTCCCAAACCAGACCTGTGCAGTGGAGCTGAATGAGATACGGGTGGCGGCTCTAATGCTTACTCACACTCTCCCAGACCTGATCTGACCTGGTTTATTTCTCCAGAATCCTCAGGACGGCTACGAGTCTTTTTCTCCAACTCTGACAGAAAAGCTGTTTGTTAGTTGCTTGACGCGAATGTCTCTGTTTAAATTCGTCGGATGACGATTGTCATTGGCGCCTGCTGAGTTATCGTCACCATGTTGTTTACTGTCTCTGTCAGGACTCTGGAGGACGGGTATCTGAGGGGTTGACTGGGTCTTGACGGCCTCTTTCCGAGCAAACATCCTAATTTAACCCTGCAGCTGGATCTGGCAAACCGACAGCACAGCCCACATTATCTTCACCCTGAGCTCCTCTTCTTCTTCTCTCTCTAATTATACACCCCCCGCTCCCTTTCCTACGTGCCACCACCACCTCTCCTCCTCCCTTCATCTCACCTCCATGTAGGGTCACATTACCATCTTTGATGAGAAGTAAAACAACAGATGTGTTTCTCATTTTTCTCTTTCTCTGTTTTTGTACGCTCATCCGTTCGCTCCATCATTTTCACTCTCTCTCTCTCTCTCTCTCTCTCTCTCTCTCTCACTCTGTGTTTTTCACTTTCTCCTCCTCTGTCCTGTTACCATGGAAACTGTCTTTCCGGTAAGGTAATGAGACTTTATTGGCGAGACTTGCGTTAGTTCTAAGTTGTGATGTAATCAAGCCAACAATTTCCAGGCCTGCCATTTATGGTCCTGACGGCGGCGGGCTGCTGACGATCATCAGGCTTCCTTCTCAGTGACTGCAGAGGTTTTTGTATCAAAGAGGAAAAACACGACCCAAATACCGTGACTTCTTTCATGTGTTATCTGCTGTGGCAGTGCACGCAGTGTGCATGTGCATGAGGCTTTATCTGGATAAAACGGCCACGTAATAGAGGTGACAATGTGACTGCATGGGATCGAACGTAAGGCGGCTGGGTTAAGTCAGGTACTGTGCATCGCCACATCCACCGAATTTCAGAACCGTGTTGGGACCTGGATGGACAGCCCCCCAGGTGGACACCAGGTCCATCACCACCCCCCGAGAGTAAGTTCCTGTATGCTGCAGACAGGTGAAACATGGGCGAACCCTTGGCCTTCTCCACCTGCCAGTGTCCTCAACACTGAGGTCTTTTTTGCAGAAGACACTCTCTCACCATGCAAATTATACTCCTGAAATTAAAATGAGAAACAGTGAGGCGAGCACAGGAACTTTCAACAGTTTGGTCACTTTGGATCCAGTTCCAGAAAGTCGTTAAGCTGTCACAAGCATGAGAATTTTCAGGATTTTTCCCGAAGTCTGGATTATTGTTTTATTTTTAGGATGATCTTGATGAATTATTCCTGACTTTTTAAAAAGCTGCTCATTAAAATATTTTAAATCTTCAATTTCAATTCTGTTTTTTTATACGAGGTCTGTTAGAAAAGTATCGGACCTTTTTTTTTTTTTTGCAAAACCTGATGGATTTGAATCACATGCTTGCATGAGCCAACCTTAAAGCTTCGTGTGCATGCGTGAATTTTTTTCACACCTGTCGATTGCTTCTTTTGCTGGTAAGCAGCCTTTGTGTGAGGACGTGTGCTGTGCTCTTGTCGGATTTTCATTGCAAGGAAAATGGCGGAACAACTGGAGCAGCGCTACTACATCAAATTTTGCCAGAAACTGGGCGACAGCCTGGTGGAAACCATTCGGAAGATTCAGACAGCTTTCGGTGACGATCCTATGGTCATCACACAGATTAAGGAGCGGTACAACCTGTTTAAAGACGTCTGCACAATGGTGGAGAATGAGCCACGCTCCGGTCGGCCATCAACATGCTGAAATGACCAGATCATTCCAAAGTGAATGCTGTGGTGATGTGGGACTGTCGTGTGACTATCCGAGAAATTGTGGAAGAGGTGGACATCAGCACTTTTTCGACACATTCCACTGTGACAGACGATTTGGCCATGAAAAGAGAGGCGGTGAAATTCATGCCGAAGCTGATGACGGAGGAGCAAAAGCAACTTCATGTTGAAGCCTCACAGGACATGCTGTGACATGCCCACCTCTTCCAAAATTTCTCGGATAGTCACAGGACTGAAAAGCCACCAAAAGCCGTCTGAATCTTTTGAATGGTTTCCACCTGGCTGTCGCCCAGTTTCTGGTCAAATTTGATGCGGCGCTGCTCCAGTCGTTCCGTCTTTTTCCTTGCAATGAAAATCTGCCGAGAGCACTACACACATCCTCACACAAATGTTGTGTGGGCCGCGAGAAGAGGAGGTACTGCTGGCCCACCACCAGAGGGCGCCCTGCCTGAAGTGCGGGCTTCAGGCACGAGAGGGCGCTGCCGCCACGGACACAGCCGGGGGGACAGCTGTCACTCATTGTCTCTTGACAGCTGTCACCCATCTACACTTCATCATCACACTCCATAAAACCCGGACGTCATCTCCACCTCATTGCCGAGATATCGTCGAGCCTTGATCTGTGTCATATTGACTTTGTTTAGTGAACTCGTTTTGGCAGCTGTTTTCCTGCGGAGTGTTATCTTGAGATTGGTGTGACCGGCGACAGCTTCGCCTTACTACCCCACCAGATAAGTGTTGAGACAGGAGCTGCACGAGTGTGTGTTAGAGGTGGAGGTGGACTCTCCATCGTCACCCACATCTTATTGTCTCTGCTCCTTGCCAGCAGTACCAGATCCGACCTTCGAAGACGGTGGCCACCTGGGGACTTGGGACTTGGCGGCTCCAGTATTCTTCGGGTTCGGTGGCGGAGGAAATCGTGTGGTTCCGGTTCATCTCAGGATGGACGTCTTCTATCCTCGAGCCTCTCCCACACGTCACCCTTGTGATTGCAAAATTTCACATTCCTCTGTGTTGTGGTTGTGCTCATTCACAACAGTAAAGTGTTCATATTCGACTCTTTCATTGTCTGTTCATTTACGCCCCCTGTTGTGGGTCCGTGTCACTGCACTTTCACCACAGGATATCTCGGCCAGCGTCATGGATCCCGAGGGGCGTCACCCATCTGTTGGACAGCCAATGGAAGAGCAGGGTGCACGGGCTTCGGCAGGAGGCGTGCTCGGTGAGTTGCAGTAAATCCTCACCGCCTTTACCGCTCGGCTGGATTTGATGACCGAGCAAAATGTCATCCTTAATCGCAGGATGGAGGCTCTCACTGCACAGGTGGAAGCGCGCGATCAGGGCGTTGCTGCGGCTCCTCCTCCTGCCGACCCGGTGCCGGAGATAAACGTTCCACTGGTCGTTCAACGAACCCCCCCACCATCCCCTGAAGCATACATAAGTCCCCCAGAGCCGTACGGGGGTTGTGTGGAGATGTGCGCGGACTTTCTGATGCAGTGTTCGCTCGTCTTTGCACAACGGCCCTTAATGTACGCGTCTGACGCCAGCAGGGTGGCTTATGTAATTGCCTTGCTTCGTGGTGAGGCATGCGCTTGGGCTACAGCGCTTTGGGAGCAAAACGCACGGCTCCTTACCACTTATACTGGGTTTGTGAGGGAGTTCAGAACGGTGTTTGATCACCCTAACAGAGGAGAGACCGCTTCAACAGTGCTGCCGTCAATGCGACAGGGGCGCCGGAGCGCAGCCGAATATGCAGTCGACTTCCGCATCGCAGCTGCGAGGTCCGGCTGAAATAACGTTGCGCTCCGCGCCGCCTTCATAAACGGACTGTCGTCGGTCCTGAAGGAGCACCTGGTAGCGAAGGAAGAACCGCGGGATTTAGATGGGCTTATCGATGTAGTTATACAGTTAGACAATCGGTTGGAGGAACGCCGTCGGGAGCGAGACAAAGGACGTGGCCAGGCACGCGCCGTCCCTCTCCCTTCCGGGTTCGAAAAGGTTCCGCCCTCCCCACGCTCCACAGCCTCAACGCTCCGTGTGGCTACAGCTCCCCCTGCTGACGAAGCTATGGACGCGAGCAGGGCCACATTTAGACCACCTATCAGACAGCGGAGGCTCCTTGCCAGCAGTACCAGATCCGACCTTCGAAGACGGTGGCCACCTGGGGACTCGGGACTTGGCGGCTCCAGTATTCTCCGGGTTCGGTGGCGGAGGAAATCGTGTGGTTCCGGTTCATCTCAGGACGGATGTCTTCTATCCTCGAGCCTGCCCACACGTCACCCTTGTGATTGACTGTTTGCAAAAATTCACATTCATCTGTGTTGTGGTTGTGCTCATTCACAACAGTAAAGTGTTCATATTTGACTCTTTCATTGTCCGTTCATTTACGCCCCCTGTTGTGGGTCCGTGTCACTACACTTTCACAACAACAAAGGCTGCTTGCCAGCAAATGACGCAATCGACAGGCGTGAAAAAGTTGACGCATGCGCACGAAGGTTCATGTTTGGCTCATGCAAGCACACGTGATTCAAATCCATCAGGTTTTTGAAAAAAATTAAAAGGTCCGAAACTTTTCTAACAGACCCCGTATAGCACCAAATCACAACATACATTACCCAGAAGCACTTCACAAGGGTCTAACATCAACAACCCCCTCAGCAAACACATCGGCAACAGTGGTCAGGAAACACGCCCTCTGGTGTAATTTGAGGAAGAAGCTAGAGCCCTGCGTGGGACTAATTTCTCTGTCCCACTCCCGCTAAATGTTGGACCGTTACCGTCTGCACCCGAACGTGTGTGTTACACTCCTGCTCATTCCATAGTCTGCCTGTCCAGTCCTGCCCGCACCCGCAAAACGCTGAGAATTTATGCGCGTACAATAATAGAGATGCATTCATTTTGTGCCTCCTCCCGTCTTGCAGGACAAAACATGTCATTTAGGCTATTAATAAAGAGATTCATGTGGTTGCTTGTTTCGATTCCCTGTCTTTTGACTCTGCTCCTGTTAAATTATTTAAGATGAAGTAGCGTGCGGACACACATGCTTTACACTATTCTCCTTTGTTGACCGAGTCATCTTGTCACTTCCATTCCAGTATTTTTTTTTTTAACCACCCGCTCCTGCCCACAGTGAAGTTCTGACCCGCTCCTGCCCACAGTGAAGTTCTGACCGCCTGCTCCCGCCAGATTTGCGCTGGGTCTCGCAGGACCCGGCGGGACCCAATCCCAATGCAGCCCTATAGAAGAAGCCTA
The DNA here is from genome assembly GCF_902500255.1 of Thalassophryne amazonica. Taxonomy (NCBI): domain Eukaryota; kingdom Metazoa; phylum Chordata; class Actinopteri; order Batrachoidiformes; family Batrachoididae; genus Thalassophryne; species Thalassophryne amazonica. The sequence goes on from NW_022986518.1 coordinate 22,749, forward strand.
AAGCAGACCAGAGTCGTGGGGGCAACCAACCGCTAGGATGCGTGCTTATTGTAATGATCATTTTACTTCTCTTAATTTATCAGCTTTGCAACAGCTTCAGATTGTGCAGAATGCTACTACAAGACTTTTAACTGGCACAAACAGAAGAGCTCATGTTGTGGCTAGTTCTCTGTGGTGCGTTGTTGACTTCTCCCACTCACTCCCCTTGGGACACAAAATCATGATCTCCAGCATTGAGGGCGGACGCTCTAGCCAGAAGGCTGAAAGCCTGGACCTCTGGTCCTGTGGTCAGAGAGTCCAATTAGCTGTTGGGGAGTGAGGTCGACTGACTTCAACACATGCACAGTGACTCCTGCAGTAAATTTTAGAATTCATTAAAAAATTTCACTTTTAACTTTTTGGGCTCTACATGGATAAGCTGAAACCTTAACCTTCTTTCTGAGCTCTTAGGTCATCAAGTCAGACGTTGCTTATTGTCCAGGACACTCATTTTTGGGGTTGATCATTTCAAACACTCGCACCAAGACTCTTGAATGCTCTTCCACTGTCTTTACGCTGCACAGACTCCACTGACTCTATTAAAAAGCAGCTGAGGACAAGTTTTCTAATGACAAGCTTTTAGCTACACTTTTAGGTTTTATTTTGTTTTTATGCTTGTTTCTGTTTTCATCATAGGTTGTGCCATGATTTTATTTTTATTGTTTCTTTCTGATTTTTATCTGTGATAACTCCTATATAAATACTTACTTTTTACTTACTAACAATAACCAAGATGTCCCTTCAATATATACCATAAATCATTTTTATTTTCATATAATTTTGAACAAAAAATCATTTTTGTAAACAATATGAAATAATATATTGAAATAATGATATATTATAATATAAAAGGCATAAAAGACTTATCAACTGTAAATGTCAATAGAATATCTGATTTGTACTAAGTGGTTTTTAATTTTCAACACAATGCTTATGACATTGTTTTTACGGTGCATCCAGAAAGTATTCACAGCGTGTCACTTTTTCCACATTTTGTTATGTTACAGCCTTATTCCAAAATGGATGAAATTAATTTTTTCCATTAAAATTCTACACACAGTACCTCATAATGACTATGTGAAAAACTTTTTTTTTATTTTAGATTTTTACAAATTTATTACAAACATCCACCATCATCTGTTCCCCTACTAGCAGAAGGCCAAGAGTAAGCAGATGGTTATGCAAGCTATCTTCATCCATCCCTTTGGAGAAAATTACAGATCGTGCATCCAGGACAGTGCTTCCCGTTTTCCAGATTTTATGTTACAGCCTTATTCTGAAATGGAGTAAATTAATTTTGTCTCCTCAAAATTCTACCTACAACACCCCATAATGACAATATGAAAAAAGTTGTGAGATTTTTGCAAATTTATTATAAAGCACTATAAAGCACTTATTATAAAGCATTAAGCACTAAAGCACTAAAGCACATGTACATAAGGATCCACACCCTTTGCCATGAAGCTCAAAATTGAGTTCAGGTGCCTCCTTTCCACAGATCATCCTTGAGATGTTTATACAGCTTAATTCGAGTCTGCCTGTCTACATATAAGGTCCCACAGTTGACAGTGCATGTCAGAGCACAAACCAAGCATGAAGTCAAAGGAATTGTCTGTAGACCGCTGAGACAGGATTGTCTCGAGGCACAAATCTGGGGAAGGGTACAGAAACATTTAAGCTGCTTTGAAGGTCCCGAAAAGCACAGTGGCCTCCATCATCCTTGACCTTCCTGTATTCAGTCCCAGTCTTGGCTTCCGCCCGTCCCGTCAAAAAGTGTGTCAACCTATGTTCCTTTGACGACTAAATCCCGCCTACTTTCAACATAAATTAGTCAGAGACACTCATAACTTTAAAGCTGATTCAGACTTTCAATAAAAAAGTGAAATAAATTTGCCTGTGCACACTAAGCGGTGGGGAGCACTTTAACAAATTGGATTTTTATGTCATTGGAGTACCTTACAGTTATCTGATCCAACCTCTTCTGTCACACCAAAGATTTCTTTGAGCTTTGATTGAAAAATGTTATTTTGTATACATTTGTGGAAAATCCTCCAAGAATGTAATCTGTAAGATTTCGACTTGTGCTTTCAGGGTTGGAGATCAAACAGACATTGATTAGCTTCTATGTGAAGATCGTAATCTTCATCTGTTACCCTATTAAAGTTTTTCACTCCTTCAGTACCAAACCCATCCAGACTGCCTCGTCCTTTTATACCTGTCACTGGAAAATATTAATATCTTATCAATAGCTTCTTGCTCTGAGACTGAAGAATACTCAGTCCTGGGTAATTAGTTTGAGTAACTACATGTGAAGGACGTGAGTCCTAGTTGGCCAGATTGTCATGTTTGTTTGCGTACCAGGTAGTCCATGGATCAATGCTACCAACGTGATGCAACATCCTCAGTCAACGGAAGAAAAAGAACAGGAAAACATTAAATCTAGGTATCTCAGATGTACCTTCTGGCAAATTGTAGCTGAACTTTTAGGTCTTTTTTTAAGAAACCCCTCCTCTGTACCACTTCATCATGAAGCTGCAAAATATGCACTGTGCACAATTTCTACAATCACAGCCAGAGAAGCCTATAACTTTTTCTGGGTTGTCTGGGTGTCTTGGTGGCTTTCCTCACTGTTCTCCTTTTTGCACAGTCACTCAGTTTTTGAGAACTGTCTACTCCATACAGATTTACCATAGAGTGTCATACTGTTTGTATTTCTTCATAACTGATGGAAATAAGGTCCAAGACATATTCAGTGACTTGGAAATGTTTATGTATCCATCCCCTGACTTGTCTGAAGAAAACTGGCAATAAAACTGATTATTTACAGGTATTATATCAAAGGGGCCCATTACTTATGCAAACCATCATCTTGGCTTTTACATTTTTAATTAATTTATATCAAGCTGTAGAGATTTGTTTTCAGTTTGAGTTTAAGGAAGATAATTTTCGATACTTTTTATATTGAGAAACCTGATTTACTTTTTGTATTTGAAATGGCATCACTAAATTAAAATGCATGAAATGCCAAGGGGCCAAATACTTTTGCAAGCCTCTGTGTGTGTGTGTGTGTGTGTGTGTGTGTGTGTGTGTGTGTGTGTGTGTGTGTGTGTGTGTGTGTGTGTGTGTGTGTATATATATATATATATATATATATATATATATATATATGCGTTCTGAAAGATAATCTTGGTTGCAAGATGTGAGAAGAGATCCAGCTAGAATTGTAGCTTTAAGCAGCAGCCACACCTCTGAAACAAAACTCTATAATACTTTTCTGCAGGCCAGCCATGCTAAAACCCCTGATAAATGACCACATTTCCCAAAATGCATTTCCAGTTCCCTGCCAAATCAAAACACAGTTTGCTAGTCATTTGTCTTGAAAATGACAAAAAGCCACTGAGGTCACACCTGCTCTCAAAGGGAGAGTCACACATGTGGCATTATGAATGTTACATTATTTGTGTTTTATGGGTGAAAATGTTCAAATCTGCAGATACTGATAGTCCAACTTTTGAGCTTTTCTCAGCTGATATTGATGTGTTTCCTCCACAAATTGCCCAGAATAGAAGGACCGGCAACTCAAAAAGGCGGGTTTTACTGATGGACTGTTTAGGTCATCATGGTGCTCAGTGATCTTTATCTTTACCTGCTGAGCAGAGCTGATTTAGTTCATTTATTGACTGTTGGTGATTTTATTTTTTGATTTAATTTCAATGCATTGAATAGTCAAGGTCAGGTAAAATCCTCTGGCAGAAGCCTCCCCATAGGAAAAATATGTTGCTCATCTGTTATTCAGTCTCATCTCTTGAGATCAATTTTAGCTTCTCATATTCATATCATTCTGTGATAATTTATTTCTGAGTTACTTCTCCTAAGGGTCCCTTAGGAGCCAAAGAAAAGCTAAAATGAGACATTTGCTGAGACACTAGACAAGAGAGAACTATAAGCGAATCTGAGAACTCAAACAGTGATCAGTTGGATGCAAGCACGCACAGCTGCTGTAAGCAGGTGCTTTTAATTTGACAAAGAGAGACGGTGGCAGAAGACATTAAAACCACTACACATTCCACTCATCGTACCAACATGAGACTTAACTCACTCATGGCAAGAGCAACATAACACTTAACTAAACTGATGAAACCAATTAATATTTTATATTTGTCATTTATAATCATGTATATTTGTCACTGGATGTCAAATTGAGACATATTTGAAAGCAGCACAATATGTCTCATTTTTCTCTTAGCTGAGTTCGGGAAAAGAGACAACTGTGAGACCATTTAGAGAACTTGCACAGTGATCACCATGAGACTGAATCATGTCTATTTCTCAGGAGAGCCATTTGAGAAGAATGAGAAAACCACTTTTGTCTCAATTGGTGCTCATTTATATCTAGGAGATGTAAATGTGATATAAACGAGATCTTATCTTCAATTTTACCTTGCTACAGGTTTTTTATGTTGTTAGTGCATCTGTTGTGTTGTGGAGCTTTGCATTGCGTCTATATTAGTCTGTGTGTAATCTGAATTAGCAACAAATACATTATCAAATTAAACTGTTGCATGTGCTGTCGGCTATAGTTGTATTCTGTGTTTACATGCATTAGTTTTTTTATTTGAAAGATGTTTTTTGAAGCAAAATATCTGCAGCTGAAAGTGAAGCAGGTGGTTTTGTATTTTCTGCACTTGCTAGTGTTTTCTTAAATCAGAAGCGTGGTGGCCTCTCCAGGCCACCGTACTCTCTCTTTTTAGTTGTGCATATTAAGATTGTATGTGATCATATTTTTACAGTGATCAAAGTCTTACTATTTAAAAAAAAATGCAGCTAATCAAATTGATCCTTGGTGAATGTCTGCACTTCAATGACTTCTGCCATTTATTCTCTCCCATCCTTTGGATTTTGTCAATTCCCCCATCACTTCTCTGTTTTCTTTCTCCTCTTGACTGCCATCCCCGTGGTTTCTCTCCTCCTCCTCACTTCTGCACCATAACGTAGACAGCATGATGATTCATCTCTCCCTCTCCCCTCTGACTGTTGTGATCCTTATTTTACTGCGCGGTTAAACCGCCCCCCGAACCCCCGTCCTCCTCCTCCGATGTCCATCTGCCCTGCTGCAGATATGGACACTTAACCTCAGCATCTCCAGGACCGGAAACAATTACTGAACTTAATCTGCTCACTGATTATTGTCCTGCAGATGTTTTATGTGAGGTTTGGTTTGTGTGTGTGTGTGTGTGTCCACCTCGTCACTGCTTGCCTGTGACTGTACTGAAAACAGGTCGAGGTGCTGGTTGGTTCATGTGATGAAGAACAATCAGTGAATGAATGAATGAATGAATGAAAGAATGAGTCACTGTTTTTGAAGTGACGTATTTCATTGTCCTTGAAAAATAAAATGCTGCCTGTGGTGTTACTGCAGGATCATTTCCACTTGAACCCTCATCTTGGACTGAACACATCAGCTCTTATTCAGCAAAACCCAACTTCATAGTTTTACACTGACACCTTCTGACACACTTAAGGAAACATACGCTCAAAAAATGGCTCTTTGGATGAACTCAATTCAGTTATGTGCAGGATTTCCATCTAATCAATACATGTAGTCCAAACTAAATTAAAATACATTATCTTGCATCGATGTGTTTTATTTGAGTTGGGGCTACATATATTTATTAGATAAAATACAATCCAAATAGTTTATTGAGCGTATCATGCAAACAAATAAGTCATTCGATGAACTCAATCCATTTATGGGCAGGATTTCCATCTAAAAAGTATATGTAGCCCCAACTCAAATAAAACACATCCATGTAAGATAATGTAATTTATTTTAGTTGGGACTACATATATTTATTAAATGGAATCCAATCCAAATAGTCAGTTTTTTGAGTGTATTACACAAACATATGTCATTGGATGAACTCAATTCAATTATGGGCAGGATTTCCATCTAAAAAATATATGTAGCCCCAACTCAAATAAAACACATCCATGCAAGATAATGTAATTTAATTTAGTTGGGACTACATGTTTGTATTAGATGGAATCTAATCCAGATAGTCAGTTTTTTTAGTGTATCACACAAACAAGTCATTGGATGAACTCAAGTCAGTTATGTGCAGGAGTTCCATCTAATAAATATATGTAGCCCCAGCTCAAATAAAACACATCCATGCAAGATAATGTAATTTAATTTAGTTGGGACTACATGTATTTGTTAGATGGAATCCAGTCCAAATAGTCAGTTTTTTGACTGTATCACACAAACAAATAAGTCAGTGGATGAACTCAGTTCAATTATGGGCAGGATTTCCATCTAAAAATATATATTTAGCCCCAACTCAAATAAAACACATCCATGCAAGATAATGTAATTAATTTAGTTGGGACTACATGTATTTATTAGATGGAATCCAATCAAAATAGTCACTTCACTCTAGGAAATAAAACACTGAATTTAACTGATAAAGTTAAGGTAAATTTTTCCACATAACATTGTCAATTAAGTGCAAAACAATATTGTAGTTGAAATTAATTAAATCAAATGAAACATTATTACTTAAATCCATAAAATTAACAATTGCAAGTATATGTTGGGAAAGTGTAGGAACACGGACCCACAACAGGGGGCGCAAATGAACGGACAATGGAGTAAGTCAAAATAACAAGCTTTACTGTTGTGAATGTGCACAACGAATACAACCAATCACAGCAATGGACAACAGTCAATTCACAAAAGTGTCGTGTGGGCAGGCTCGAAGATAGGAGACGCCTCTCCAAGGTAAGACCGGAACCACACGGCTTCCTCCGCCACAGGACCCCGGGAATACTGGAGCCGCCAAGTCCCGAACTCCCAGGTGGCCACTGCCTCCGCGTGTCGGACCTGGTACTGCTGGCGAGGAACAAAGGACAGTTAGATGGGGGCGCGTTTGCACCCAGGACTCCGAACAGCAGGGAAGTTACCTCCACCTCTCGTTGGAACAGTAATCCACAAACTAAGCACAAATCCAAAAAGATACACTCCGTAGCTTCGATACGTTACCTCTCTGGTAGAAACGATATCTCGGCAATGAGGTGGAGGTGCCGTCCTGCTGATATACCCCACAGATGATTGCCGTCAGCTGTCTCAGGTGATGGGTGACAGCTGTCACCGTAGCTGCTCACGTGAGGCGGCGGCGCCCTCTGGGCCCTGGAGCCCGCACTCCAGGCAGGGCGCCCTCTGGTGGTGGTGGGCCAGCAGTACCTCCTCTTCAGCGGCCCACACAACAGGACCCCCCCCTCAACGGGCGCCTCCTGGCGCCCGACCGGGCTTGCCCGGGTGGCGACGGTAGAAGTCGGCCAGGAGGGCCGGGTCCAGGATGAAGCTCTTCTTCACCCAGGAGCGTTCTTCGGGACCGTACCCCTCCCAGTCCACCAGATATTGAAAGCCCCGGCCCATCCATCGGACGTCCAACAACCGGCGCACTGTCCAAGCCGGCTCGCCATCGATGATCCGGGCAGGAGGTGGTGCCGGACCGGGTGTACAGAGGGGCGAGGTGTGATGGGGCTTGAGCTTTGACACATGAAATACTGGATGGATCCGCAGTGAGGCTGGAAGCCGAAGCCTCACTGCGGCGGGATTGATGACCTTGAGAATTTTAAACGGTCCTATGTATCTGTTCTGCAGTTTAGGGGAGGCCACTTGTAGCGGGATGTCCTTTGTGGACAACCACACTTCCTGCCCGGGGCGATACGTAGGGGCCGGGGTCCGCCGCCGGTCTGCATGGGTCTTCGCCCTCATCCGGGCCTTCAACAAAGCAGAACGGGCGGCACGCCACACCCGACGGCACTTCCGCAGGTGGGCCTGGACCGAGGGCACACCGACCTCTCCCTCAACCACCGGGAACAATGGGGGCTGATACCCCAAACACACTTCAAAGGGGGAGAGGCCGGTGGCTGATGACACTTGACTGTTGTGGGCGTACTCGATCCAGGCCAGATGAGTACTCCAGGCCGCCGGGTGCGCGGCTGTCACACAACGCAGTGTTTGCTCCATTTCTTGATTGGCCCGCTCTGCTTGCCCGTTGGTCTGGGGGTGATACCCGGACGAGAGACTGACCGTGGCCCCCAGTTCCCGGCAAAAGCTCCTCCAGACATGCGAGGAGAACTGGGGACCGCGATCGGAGACGATGTCTGATGGTATCCCATGCAGGCGGACGACATGGTGGACCAGGAGGTCCGCTGTCTCCTGGGCCGTTGGGAGCTTCGGGAGGGCCACGAAGTGGGCCGCCTTGGAGAATCGGTCCACTATCGTGAGGATCACGGTGTTTCCCTGGGACGGCGGGAGGCCCGTGACAAAATCCAGGCCGATGTGGGACCAGGGGCGATGAGGCACGGGCAGCGGCTGTAGCAGTCCCGGAGCCTTGCGATGGTCGGCCTTGCCCCTGGCGCAGGTGGTACAGGCCTGGATATAGTCCCGGACGTCGGCCTCCAGGGACGCCCACCAGAAGCGCTGCCGGACAACTGCCACGGTTCTTCGCACCCCTGGATGACAGGAGAGCTTAGAGCCGTGACAGAAGTCCAGAACTGCAGCCCTTGCCTCTGGTGGGACGTAAAGTCTGTTCTTTGGCCCAGTCCCGGGGTCCGGGCTTCGTGCCAGGGCCTCCCGGACGGTTCTCTCTACGTCCCAGGTGAGGGTGGCCACGATAGTGGACTCTGGGATGATGGGTTCTGGTGGATCCGACAACTCCGCTTTGACCTTGTCTTCGTGTACCCGGGACAAGGCATCCGATTTCTGGTTCTTGGTCCCGGGCCGGTAGGTGATGCGGAAGTCAAAACGGCCGAAGAACAGTGACCAGCGGGCTTGCCTGGGATTCAGCCGCTTGGCGGTCCTGATATACTCCAGGCTCCGGTGGTCAGTGAAAACCGTGAATGGCACGGACGTTCCCTCCAACAGGTGTCTCCACTCTTCAAGAGCCTCTTTCACCGCAAGGAGTTCTCGGTTGCCGACGTCATAGTTCCGTTCAGCCGGGGTCAACCTGCGGGAAAAATAGGCACACGGACGAAGGACCTTATCGGTCTTCCCACTCTGGGACAGCACAGCTCCTATCCCTGAGTCCGAGGCGTCCACTTCAACCACTAACTGGCGACTAGGATCGGGCTGCACCAGAACGGGTGCAGACGAGAAGCGCCGTTTCAACTCCTCGAACGCGGCCTCGCAACGATCCGACCAGGTGAAGGGGACTTTTGGTGAGGTCAGGGCTGTCAGGGGGCTAACAACCTGACTGTAGCCCTTAATGAACCTCCTGTAGAAATTCGCAAAGCCGAGGAACTGTTGCAGCTTCCTACGGCTTGTGGGTTGGGGCCAGTCTCTCACCGCTGCAACCTTGGCCGGATCAGGTGCGACGGAGTTGGGGGAGATGATGAACCCCAGGAAGGACAAAGAGGTGCGGTGAAACTCACACTTCTCGCCCTTAACAAACAGCCGGTTCTCCAATAACCGCTGCAGGACCTGACGTACATGCCGGACATGAGTCTCAGGATCCGGAGAAAAGATGAGTATATCGTCTAGATATACGAAGACGAACCGGTGCAGGAAGTCCCGCAATACGTCGTTAACCAAGGCTTGGAACGTCGCGGGGGCGTTTGTGAGGCCGAACGGCATGACCAGGTACTCAAAGTGACCTAAGGGGGTGTTGAATGCCGTCTTCCACTCGTCTCCCTTCCGGATCCGAACCAGATGATACGCGTTTCTAAGATCAAGCTTGGTAAAAATCTTGGCTCCATGCAGGGGCGTGAACACCGAATCCAACAGGGGTAACGGGTATCGGTTGCGAACCGTGATTTCGTTCAGCCCCCTATAATCGATGCATGGACGAAGTCCGCCATCTTTTTTACCCACAAAAAAGAAACCTGTGCCCATCGGGGAGGTGGAATTTCGGATCAACCCGGCAGCTAACGAGTCCCGGATGTAGGTCTCCATTGATTCGCGCTCAGGCCGTGAGAGGTTGTACAGTCTACTGGACGGGAACCCACTGCCTGGAACCAAATCGATGGCACAATCGTACGGACGGTGGGGGGGGAGTGTGAGCGCCAGATCCTTGCTGAACACGTCGACAAGGTCGTGGTACTCCACCGGCACCGTCCCCAGATTGGGCGGGACTCTGACCTCCTCCTTAGCTTGGGAGCCGGGAGGAACCGAGGAACCTAGACACACCCGATGGCAGGTCTCGCTCCACTGAACCACTACCCCGGACGGCCAATCAATCCGGGGATTGTGCTTCAACATCCAGGGAAAGCCTAAAACCACACGGGAAGTGGCCTGAGTCACAAAAAACTCGATCACCTCCCGGTGGTTTCCTGACACCACCAGCGTTACAGGTGGTGTCTTATGTGTGATCGGAGGGAGCAGGGAGCCATCTAGCGCTCGAACCTGCACAGGCGAGGTAAGCGCCACCAGAGGGAGCCCTATCTCCCTGGCCCATCTGCAGTCCAACAGATTCCCCTCAGAGCCCGTGTCCACCAGTGCTGGGGCCTTCAGGGTTAAATCCTCATACAGGATCGTGACTGGGAGTCGTGTAGCAATGTGGGTGTGTCCCACGTGAATGTCTCGACCCACCCCTAGCCCAGTCTCTAGGGGCGGGCGTTGGTGTTGTAACCGCTCGGGGCAGTCTCTCACATGGTGCTCTAGTGCACCACAAACAAAACAAGCTCCATGGGCCCGTCTCCTCTGTGCAGCTGGTGCCCTAAATGTTGCCCTAC
>NW_022986519.1:0-33152 GCF_902500255.1 Thalassophryne amazonica
AAACTTTGTCAAAGTTAATTTCGATAATCCCCGCAGAAACTTTTATAAAATGCTTTAGGCAGCATCAATAAATTGCTTTCATGTGAAAATCATTTCATCCTGAAACCACCACATTGCCAATAACTTCCGATTCTGTGACGTATTAAAGGCCTTTTGCGTCATTAAACCACTCTATTTTTTTAAACTATTAACAGTTATAGATGAGGAAGGCTATTTTTTTATGAGAATAATGTTGTATTTGTATTACATTTGAAATGTGCCGTTTTCCATTATTCTGATATTAAAAACTACAGGAGGAAAGAGAGTCACACATTAAAACTAATCAGAATTACATTTGTTGTGCTTTTTTAGGGTCAGAATCAGGCTGATTTGTTTCCTGGTATGTTTGATTTTAGTATGTGTGTAAAATCTTTTGAAACATTGCTGATTTGGAATAATGATTTGACTGTCCTTATTCCGGATGTCCTGACTAGCTGTGGACATGGAGTTTGTGTACAGCAGGTTCCTCATATCTTGATGATCATGTTTTGATGATGAATCCCACACTGGTGGAATCAAACCCTGTTTGTCTTGCTGTGAGGTGACAGTGCTAAGTGATATGTCACCCATATATGTTGCATTTTGATTTTGTGTGTGTGTGTGTGTGTGTGTATGTACAAATGTGTCCATGATCATGTTGTGCAAACATTTCACCCCCCCCCCTCCAAAATTGATACCAGTAATGTTTATTTGCAAAATTCCTATACCAATAAAATTAAAAGTTGAAACTTTCTATATTGATTTAAATAAATAAGTCTGTTCAAATCACTAATGTAACTGTCTGATGATCACACTATAGTAAGATGATTTTAAACATTCATTAAAAGCAAAATATTTTTCTTGTAAATTTTAGGAGCAGTGGCACCTTCAGAAAATAGGTGGTGGTGGTATTCTGGGGGTAGGTTGGCCTACTGAAAAAAAAAATTCTTCACTGTAATCAACAACATTGCAGTTGGTGCATTTGTTTTTGTTTTGTTTTTTTATTTGTAAGAAAGAGCACCGTCATTGAGCTTATAATGCTACAAAGGTACAAAAGGCACTATATTAACTCCAACCTTGATTATTTATTTATTTTATAGATATTGGAAGACTGGGAAAAAAAAGCTGCCCTGTCTGGCAGCATTGGCAGAAACAGGGGAAAAAGGACATCCTGGCCAAAAAGTGCCCCCAGCAACAGCAGCTACTGCTTCTTATTTTTAGAAGGTTGTGGCGGAGTTAAGACTGGATATGATATATTGGTACTTTACAAACATGATAATTACTCACAAATTAATCAAGTATTATTCTTAAAAAAAAATCATGGGTTGAACAGTTGAAAACATGCATTGGTATTTGAGGAAGCATCAATTAATTAGAAAACAGCCATCCGATACTCTTTCTTTTTCAAAACTACTTATCATTGAATTGATGTGGATGTTTTTATGGTGGTACCCTAATGGGATGGACCCTGACTTCTGTCTGACTCCATGTGTCTATATGTATACACTAAGTGACAATTGTGTGTGTGTGTGTGTGTGTGTGTGTGTGTGTGTGTGTGTGTGTCCCTCTCCTGTCTTAAGGGCACCTTGACATGCGGGGAGTGACATAGGCTATTGAGCACTTTAGTTGTAGTTAAGAGGAGAGACACTTTTTGTCCTGCATAATCATCGGCAAGTGTGCTGAAAGGTTGGTGTCATACTTTTGTATTTTCTTCTTTTTCCTTTTAATTTTTTACCTGTTCATTTTTGGAGGTGGTGGCAGTAATAGCAGCGGTCTCTTCTTGAGGCAGCTTTAGTTGCATCCTAACAGTTCTCTGGTATCTGGGATAGGTGGGAGGTGATGGCTTTGTTGGTGAAGATGAAGTTTTTATTTCAGTCTCTGAATCAAACCATCCCTGGGGCAGATAAAAGGTGTGTGTGTGTGTGTGTGTGTGTGTGTGTGTGTACGTACGTACATATATACCCTGAGGCTCTATGAGTAACAAAAGGAGGGAGGGCGAGGATTAGTGAGTGTCAGAGCCACAATCCAGGATGAGACGAGGAGCATCCATGAATACATCAGAAAGATACCCCCCCCCCCCCCCCCATATCAGTTGCTAGAAGAATGCCGAAGACAGATGGTGATAAGGAGCAGGAACAGGAGATATCATAGAAGACCAAGCTCCTCCATGGGATGTACCATCGACAGACAGAGGAAGTGGCTGACATAAAGAAGACCTACCAGTGGCTAGAAAAGGTCGGCCTAAAGGGTAGCACAGAGGCTCTGATCATGGCAACACAAGAACAAGCCCTAAGCACCAGATCCAAGAGTCTACCACAGCTGACAGGACCCAAGTTGCAGTCTGTGTATATGTGCCCCAGACACAGTCCAGCACATAGTAGCAAGATGCAAGCTGAGACAGCATATGCTGAGAGGCACAACCAAGTGTCTGGATTCATGCACAGGAATATCTGTGCTGCAAATTAGAAGTCCCGAAGGGAGATGCCACCATAGGCGGTTGAGAAAGACAGGGCTAAGGTCCTGTGGGACTTCAAATTCCAGACACACACGAAGCTGCTGGCCAACCAACCAGACATGGTGGCTGACAACAGAAAGAAGACTGCAGTTGTGATCGACGTGACAATCCCAACTGTCAGCAACATCAGAAAGAAGGAGCACGTGAAAATTGAGATGTACCAAGGGCTGAAGGAGCAACTGGAGCAGATGTGGAAGGTAAAGTCCAAAGTGGTGCCAGTGGTAACAGGAGCACTAGGAGCTATAATTGGAAGAGTGGCTCCAGCAGATTCCAGAGACAACATCAGAGGTCTCTGTCCAGAAGAGTGCAGTTCTGAGAACAGCGAAGATACTGCATCAAACTCTCAGACGTCTGGTAGAGGACCAGAACTTGAGGAACACACATACCACCCTCTGCTGAGAAGGAGATGTATAGCTACACACATAAACCTGTCACCCTTTGTATTGAAAAGGTCAACCAGTTTAACTCAGATATTTCATCACAACAAATCTGTTACCACTGATGTGTAAAGGCCATGTTACACAGGATTAGAGTCCATTGTGCATCATAACATTTTGCCAGGACACGGAAGGGATGCAAAAATACCTTTCTGTGTAATTGCTTCAGTGTCCCTTGTGCATCGTTGTTGTCTCCAGTGGATTTGGGGCGCTACAGATGACTTCACATTTCCACCAAGATCTGCACCGAGCAGAAGGACTTTCTGCGGTGCTTGTCTGTGCTGAATTGACACCGAAGCATTCAGAAACTCAGAATGAACCAATGGGCAACCGCAGGATAAGTAGTAGACAAAGCTCTCTGCCTGATCTCCGCTTAAAGTTTTGAACACATGCAGAACTTTCTGATGACCTCTGCAGACATGAACTGACAAGGAACTCATTTTGTGCTTTATAACATGAACTTTATTCATAACCCTGATCATTGTGTGTTTAATGAGTGTCCTTTGGGCGGCCATGGCGTTGTTTGTGCATCCTTTAAATGTCCTCCAGCCTTGGTGTCCATTTGGCATTTGTTTGGAACATGCTCCATACCTGTGTGCTTGACCTTGGTGACCTTGGTGTGTGCTGTGCATTCATTCATTCAGTGCCCTCCCTGATTTTCTGGTCACACAAGGGACGCAGAGTGACTCCGCCCCTGTGTAACTCAGGTTTAATACATGTAACCAATCAGTATAGTGTGTGTGTGTGTGGTGGTGTGGGGGGGGATTGTGATCTTTCTCACAGTTCTCTTGTTCATTCAGTTGGAATTTTGTGTTTGTTCCATGTGTTTCGGACTTTGACATTGTAATTTCCCTGCACACATGAAACACTCAGCATTCCTGATGTGAGCTTTGCACTTTGTTCCTATTTTCATGTTTATTTGTGTCTTTCAAGTTTTCTCTTGCTACCAAAAAGAAGGCAGTCTGACGTTAAATAGGAGAGATTTAGAACAAGATATCGAGCTAAACAGTTCTTTGAAATGGGTTGTGAGCCACACAGAATTTACAAGCGGTTGCATTGGGTTTGTATCTTTGTGTATATCTGTAATAAAAAAAAAAAAAAGGTAAGAGTGCTCGGCCGTGGTGTGGGATTGAAGTGATCGGTCACTTTAATGAAGGCGGTCTTCAGGTTTTCAGCCGCTGTCATTACGCGGTCAGCCGGGAGTGTTCGGTGGTGTTGCAGTCTGTCACCTGTGACTAGATTCCTTTATCGAGCATCGAGTGCTGTAATTCCTTTACTCTGCATGGAATTGTAATGCAATCTGAACGTTTCAGTTAGTTTCTGCACGAGCCACTCCTTTTCCTCCTCACGGTTAAATGCCACAGGTTCATGCAGGCTTTGTGTACCTGCTCAGTGGCCACAGGGAATCTGCACACGCCAGCCTCCGTCCTGGCAAAATGAGGTTTTTATATATTCTCGGATACTGAGAAATGTTTCTTCAGGGAAGAAACTAAATCTGGGTTGTTGTTGAAGAACACAAGAGTCTCCATCTGTGTGCCTACAGTGTAGACGTACACACACACACACACACACACACACACACACACACACACACACACACACACACACACACACACACACACGGAGGGCCTTTTGGCTGATTGCACCCTGGCCTGGAATCTGTTGAAAAAAAATAAAGACAAGAAATGATAAATAAAAGATGTAATCTGGCCACATGTGGGCTGGACTTGAACAGGGAGGTTTTCTCAGCAGACCTTGAGAAAAGGAATTGGCACACATTTGCTCTGAATTGTCTGATCTTTTCAACAAACCCCTACTGTTCATCAGAACAAAGATAGAAGTGCAAATACGGCAGCTTCTGAAGTTTACACACGGTAGCGCTTTTGTTCCTCTGTTCGAGCAAACGGCACAGCTTGTGTTGATGTTTTTGGGAATTTTAGCAACAACAGTGTTTTTCACCGTATCCCAACCAAAGAATGGCTGCAGGGCACTACGGCAACTACAAGTCAACGCAGAAGATGGAGAGCGCACCAATAAACATGCATTAACCCTTAGCCTGTGGTGAATATGACACTTGGTGACCTTCACCTTTGGACTCGTGAGCCCAAACTCGATGGGGTTCTGGGAGTCTGATTCAGTAACATATAAAGCAGGTTTGCTAGAAATCATGTACAGATTAGTTATCATGTTTACAAGCACTTTATGGTTTAAATAAGAATCTGTTCCTGTGTCCTTGACTTTTGGTCTTCTGCTCTAACATGGCTCAAACACATCCTGTAAATTTGGAATTGAGCAGTCAGCAAATGTGAAAATATCTCTGCAGTCTTGTGGGTTGAGGGATTAAAAAATCTTTTAATTTAGATTTTTGTGATGCACTTTTTAAAATCATTGTTTATTTTTATATATGATTGTGTGTATGTGTGTGTGCATACGAGGTCTGTTAGAAAAGTATCCGACCTTTTTATTTTTTTCAAAAACCTGATGGATTTGAATCACTTGTGCTTGCATGAGCCAACCTTGAATCTTCGTGCGCATGCGTGAACTTTTTCATGCCTGTTGATTGCGTCATTTGCTTGTAAGCAGCCTTTGTGTGAGGATGGGTGGAGTCTCTCGTCGGATTTTCTTTGCAAGGAAAATGGCGGAACGACTGGAGCAGCGCCGCATCAAATTTTGCCAGAAACTGGGCAACAGCCAGGTGGAATCCATTCGGATTATTCAGACGGCTTTCGGTGATGATCCTCTGGGCATCACACATATTAAGGAGCGGTACAACCGGTTTAAAGACGTCCGCACAACGGTGGAGAGCGCTGTGCTCCGGTCGGCCATCAACATGCTGAAATGACCAGATCATTTCCAAAGTGAACGCTGTGGTGATGTGGGACCGTCGTGTGATTATCCGAGAAATTGCGGAAGAGGTGGACATCAGCACTTTTTTGGCACATTCCACTGTGACAGACGATTTGGCCGTGAAAAGAGTTGCAGCGAAAATCATGCCGATGGCTTCGGCACGAAGCTGATGGCAGAGCAAAAGTGCCTTCGTGTTGAAGTCTCACAGGACATGTTGTGACATGCCCAGCTCTTCCACCATTCGGAAGATTCAGACGGCTTTCGGTGGCTTTTCAGTCGTGTGACTATCCGAGAAATTGTGGATAGTTAGTTTCCCTCTGGCAGATCCCGAGCAGCCGGGAAAGCAGGCCGACTGGGTGACTGTGAGGAGGAAGCGTAGTTCTAAACAAAAGCCCCGTGTACACCGCCAACCCGTTCACATTTCTAACAGTTTTTCCCCACTCGACGACACACCCGCCGAGGATCAAACTCTGGTTATTGGCGACTCTGTTTTGAGAAATGTGAAGTTAGCGACACCAGCAACCATAGTCAATTGTCTTCCGGGGGCCAGAGCAGGCGACATTGAAGGAAATTTGAAACTGCTGGCTAAGGCTAAGCGTAAATTTGGTAAGATTGTAATTCACGTCGGCAGTAATGACACCCGGTTACGCCAATCGGAGGTCACTAAAATTAACATTGAATCGGTGTGTAACTTTGCAAAAACAATGTCGGACTCTGTAGTTTTCTCTGGGCCCCTCCCCAGTCGGACCGGGAGTGACATGTTTAGCCGCATGTTCTCCTTGAATTGCTGTCTGTCTGAGTGGTGTCCAAAAAATGAGGTGGGCTTCATAGATAATTGGCAGAGCTTCTGGGGAAAACCTGGTCTTGTTAGGAGAGACGGCATCCATCCCACTTTGGATGGAGCAGCTCTCATTTCTAGAAATCTGGCCAGTTTTCTTAAATCCTCCAAACTGTGACTATCCAGGGTTGGGACCAGGAAGCAGAGTTGTAGTCTTACACACCTCTCTGCAGCTTCTCTCACCCTGCCATCCCCTCATTACCCCATCCCCGTAGAGACGGTGCCTGCTCCCAGACCACCAATAACCAGCAAAAATCTATTTAAGTATAAAAATTCAAAAAGAAAAAATAATATAGCACCTTCAACTGCACCACAGACTAAAACAGTTAAATGTGGTCTATTAAACATTAGGTCTCTCTCTTCTAAGTCCCTGTTAGTAAATGATATAATAATTGATCAACATATTGATTTATTCTGCCTTACAGAAACCTGGTTACAGCAGGATGAATATGTTAGTTTAAATGAGTCAACACCCCCAAGTCACACTAACTGCCAGAATGCTCGTAGCACGGGCCGAGGCGGAGGATTAGCAGCAATCTTCCATTCCAGCTTATTAATCAAAAACCCAGACAGAACTTTAATTCATTTGAAAGCTTGACTCTTAGTCTTGTCCATCCAAATTGGAAGTCCCAAAAACCAGTTTTGTTTGTTATTATCTATCGTCCACCTGGTCGTTACTGTGAGTTTCTCTGTGAATTTTCAGACCTTTTGTCTGACTTAGTGCTTAGCTCAGATAAGATAATTATAGTGGGTGATTTTAACATCCACACAGATGCTGAGAATGACAGCCTCAACACTGCATTTAATCTGTTATTAGACTCAATTGGCTTTTCTCAAAATGTAAATGAGTCCACCCACCACTTTAATCATATCTTAGATCTTGTTCTGACTTATGGTATGGAAATTGAAGACTTAACAGTATTCCCTGAAAACTCCCTTCTGTCTGATCATTTCTTAATAACATTTACATTTACTCTGATGGACTACCCAGCAGTGGGGAATAAGTTTCTTTACACTAGAAGTCTTTCAGAAAGCGCTGTAACTAGGTTTAAGGATATGATTCCTTCTTTATGTTTTCTAATGCCATATACCAACACAGTGCAGAGTAGCTACCTAAACTCTGTAAGTGAGATAGAGTATCTCGTCAATAACTTTACATCCTCATTGAAGACAACTTCGGATGCTGTAGCTCCTCTGAAAAAGAGCTTTAAATCAGAAGTGCCTGACTCCGTGGTATAACTCACAAACTAGCAGCTTAAAGCAGATAACCCATAAGTTGGAGAGGAAATGGCGTCTCACTAATTTAGAAGATCTTCACTTAGCCTGGAAAAAGTGTCTGTTGCTCTATAAAAAAAGCCCTCCGTAAAGCTAGGACATCTTACTACTCATCACTAATTGAAGAAAATAAGAACAACCCCAGGTTTCTTTTCAGCACTGTAGCCAGGCTGACAAAGAATCAGAGCTCTATTGACCCGAGTATTCCTTTAACTTTAACTAGTAATGACTTCATGACTTTCTTTGCTAATAAAATTTTAACTATTAGAGAAAAAATTACTCATAACCATCCCAAAGACGTATCGTTATCTTTGGCTGCTTTCAGTGATGCCGGTATTTGGTTAGACTCTTAATCTCAGATTGTTCTGTCTGAGTTATTTTCATTAGTTACTTCATCCAAACCATCAACATGTCTATTAGACCCCATTCCCACCAGGCTGCTCAAGGAAGCCCTACCATTATTTAATGCTTCAATCTTAAATATGATCAATCTATCTTTATTAGTTGGGTATAAACCACAGGCTTTTAAGGTGGCAGTAATTAAACCATTACTTGAAAAGCCATCACTTGACCCAGCTATCTTAGCTAATTATAGGCCAATCTCCAACCTTCCTTTTCTCTCAAAAATTCTTGAAAGGGTAGTTGTAAAACAGCTAACTGATCATCTGCAGAGGAATGGTCTATTTGAAGAGTTTCAGTCAGGTTTTTAGAATTCATCATAGTACAGAAACAGCATTAGCGAAGGTTACAAATGATCTTCTTATGGCCTCAGACAGTGGACTCATCTCTGTGCTTGTTCTGTTAGACCTCAGTGCTGCTTTTGATACTGTTGACCATAAAATTTATTACAGAGATTAGAGCATGCCATAGGTATTAAAGGCACTGCGCTGCGGTGGTTTGAATCATATTTATCTAATAGATTACAATTTGTTCATGTAAATGGGGAATCTTCTTCACAGACTAAGGTTAATTATGGAGTTCCACAAGGTTCTGTGCTAGGACCAATTTTATTCACTTTATACATGCTTCCCTTAGCCAGTATTATTAGACAGCATTGCTTAAATTTTCATTGTTACGCAGATGATACCCAGCTTTATCTATCCATGAAGCCAGAGGACACACACCAATTAGCTAAACTGCAGGATTGTCTTACAGAGATAAAGACATGGATGACCTCTAATTTCCTGCTTTTAAACTCAGATAAAACTGAAGTTATTGTACTTGGCCCCACAAATCTTAGAAACATGGTGTCTAACCAGATCCTTACTCTGGAT
The DNA here is from genome assembly GCF_902500255.1 of Thalassophryne amazonica. Classification (NCBI taxonomy): domain Eukaryota; kingdom Metazoa; phylum Chordata; class Actinopteri; order Batrachoidiformes; family Batrachoididae; genus Thalassophryne; species Thalassophryne amazonica. The sequence goes on from NW_022986519.1 coordinate 9,205, forward strand.
GGCATTACCCTGACCTCTAGTAATACTGTGAGAAATCTTGGAGTCATTTCTGATCAGGATATGTCATTCAAAGCACATATTAAACAAATATGTAGGACTGCTTTTTTGCATTTACGCAATATCTCTAAAATTAGAAAGGTCTTGTCTCAGAGTGATGCTGAAAAACTAATTAATGCATTTATTTCCTCTAGGCTGGACTATTGTAATTCATTATTATCAGGTTGTCCTAAAAGTTCCCTGAAAAGCCTTCAGTTAATTCAAAATGCTGCAACTAGAGTACTAACGGGGACTAGAAGGAGAGAGCATATCTCACCCATATTGGCCTCTCTTCATTGGCTTCCTGTTAATTCTAGAATAGAATTTAAAATTCTTCTTCTTACTTATAAGGTTTTGAATAATCAGGTCCCATCTTATCTTAGGGACCTCATAGTACCATATCACCCCAATAGAGCGATTCACTCTCAGACTGCAGGCTTACTTGTAGTTCCTAGGGTTTGTAAGAGTAGAATGGGAGGCAGAGCCTTCAGCTTTCAGGCTCCTCTCCTGTGGAACCAGCTCCCAATTCAGATCAGGGAGACAGACACCCTCTCTACTTTTAAGATTAGGCTTAAAACTTTCCTTTTTGCTAAAGCTTATAGTTAGGGCTGGATCAGGTGACCCTGAACCATCCCTTAGTTATGCTGCTATAGACTTAGACTGCTGGGGGGTTCCCATGATGCACTGTTTCTTTCTCTTTTTGCTCTGTATGCACCACTCTGCATTTAATCATTAGTGATCGATCTCTGCTCCCCTCAACAGCATGTCTTTTTCCTGGTTCTCTCCCTCAGCCCCAACCAGTCCCAGCAGAAGACTGCCCCTCCCTGAGCCTAGTTCTGCTGGAGGTTTCTTCCTGTTAAAAGGGAGTTTTTTCCTTCCCACTGTCGCCAAGTGCTTGCTTACAGGGGGTCATTTTGACCGTTGGGGTTTTTACGTAATTATTGTATGGCCTTGCCTTACAATATAAAGCGCCTTGGGGCAACTGTTTGTTGTGATTTGGCACTATATAAATAAAATTGATTGAAAATTGATTGAATGATTGATGGTTTCCAGGTGCCAGTCTCTAACAGCTTCTGAAAAAATTCTGATGGAAAAAAAGTCCTTTCATTCCGCCATTTCCAGACAATTCAGCGTTCAGTTTAGAAATGATCTGGTCAATCCAGCCTGTCAAATGGCCGCGCGGTGTGCCGCGCGCCCTCCGCCGCTGTGGGCCGTCTTTAAAAAGGTTTTAACAGTCCTTAATCCGTGTGACGCCGACAGAATCTTCACCGATATCCAACTGAATCTATCGAATGGTTTCCAACTGCCTGTCTCTAACAGTTTCTGAAAAAAATTTCATGGAGCAAAGCGGCAGCCTCTCAGCAAGTTCTCAGACAAAAGAAATCCGACGGGAGGGGTGGACCAGTGCTCACTCAAAGCCTGCCCACAGGCGAATGATGCAACCGACAGGCGTGGACAAAACTCACACATGCGCACGAAGGTTCAAGCTTGGCTGATATAATCACACGTGATTCAAATCCATATAGTTTTTGAAAAAATAAAAAGGTACAATACTTTTTGGACAGACCTCGCATGTAAACTAAAGTGCCGCGGTCATAGAGCGCCAAGTTCCGCCAACACTAGTTTCCAGTTCAACAAATTTTTACCATGGACAGTGTTACGAATTTTTGAAAATTTGTTCAATGTTAAAACATAGGGGTTTTTTCTGACTTTGACCTTGAATATTTGAATAGTTTTTGCCTAACAGGATATGAAACCTCTGTAAAAAATTTCATAACGATATATGAAAAAATGTGTGTTACAGCCTGTTCAAACAAACAAACAAACGGGTGAAAACATGACCTCCTTTCAACTTTGTTGGTGGAGATAAAAACATGCAAAAAGGGATGCAAAGTGAACTTATGTTCATGTGAACATGTATTTATTAGCTTTTGTCAAAATTGATTCAATGTTTACAACAGCATTTTTATGATTTATTAATATTTTTTTCTATAATGTCGTCTTAAAGAGCAAACAGGCGTCTGAATTGTAAATCAAACACTACCTGTGACTCACATCCTGTTGTTTATAAAATAAAACAAGTCATTCAGTTATTACTCAAATGTCTAACTGCTGATTGTGCACAGTGTCAGCAGATGGAGCATGATCTGAGGTTTTTTTTAAAAGCCACAGTATGTGACAAGTTCCATCATAAATCCACAGGGTTCAAAACGCTCCACTCAGAGCTTGTTTTTTTCACTTCCTCTGCTCATGCACCCTGCTGAAGTGTCACGATTCTCCTTGTGATTGGTCTTGTTTAATTGTTGCAGGTGTTGTCTCCTGTCTTCTATTTCATTGCTTCAGAAGGAAATTGGCCAACACCAAGTCCACACATTCATCCATTATTTGTTTATTATTTGTTGTGTGCTTTCAAATAGTAAAAATTAATCAAATGTCGGTTTGGGCTTCACAGTGGGGGCCCAGAGGTATTTATTTCCTGTGTTTCCACCCTGACTCACATGCTTCACCTTCTTGCTCTGAGTCGATAGATTGTCAGACACGGGAGCTGTGCCTGCAAACACGCCGAGCACCGTCTTCCACTCGGCCTTTGAGTGTGCCAGATTCATGAGATGGTGTAATTACAAAAGACTTTCAAGGGCATGTTGGGTCCAAAGTACAGTGCAAGTGTATAATGACCCTTATTGAGTTATTTTTCAACATAGGCCCCTTTTGAGATCCAAATCTCTCTTCCATCCTGCGGCAGGGCTCAGATCTCCTTGGCATAGGAGCATCGATCCTGTTCATTATGAAAAGTCTCATTATCATGTTGGAACATCTCATGTTCCAATACTGCGTCCCAGCCACAGTTTATTTTCTTGTTGGTAAATGGTGACATCAGATGGACCATGCTCTCCCTCAGTCAGATGGACACAACAGTCACTCATGACAGCTAAAAGCATCATCGCAGGTCAGCCAACCTGTGACAGTGACCCTCCTCTTAACTCAGAGTACATCCTGTGTTAATTTCACTTGAATGGCCCGATTTTGACAGCAAGACCACGTGTCTCTCCTCTTGGGATACACCTGTGACATCACAGGCTGGTGGTGACTTTGTTTGGTTTCCAGCTTTAATTGGATGGGTCATTCCTTTTTGGTGCCCTGGAAAAGCTTCCCTTCAGGGGGAAACAGTTAACTTTTTTTCTAAATTCACAATGTCCTACATTTATAGTTACGTTATAATATTATCTGGTGAGGATGCTCCCTGGTCTTTTCCCTGAGGAGGTCTTCCAGGCTTGTCCAACCGGGAGGAGGCCCCGGGGAAGACCCAGGACATGCTGGAGAGATTATATTTCCCAGTTGGCTTGGGAAAGCCTTGGGATCCCCCGGGAAGAGTTATGGGACTTGGCTTGAGGATAGGGAAGTGTGGGTGGAGCTGCTTGCTCTGGTGCCACCAAGACTCAGACCCGGATAAGCAGCTGAAAATGAATGCATGAATAACAATATTATGTATATATTAGTATGAAACTGAAAATTAATTTATTTACAATCACCAGGATAAATATGCAAATCACACCTTATAAAATTGCAGTGACGTATGCAGCAGTGCAGTTTACGAACCCTGGCTAGACCTGGTGTCCTGTAGTAGGTGAATGGTGTCAGGACAGTAGACCTGCTCCAAACCCATGAGACCCTCATCAACAAATGGCACATGTACGAGCGTATATATAAAACTCTTTATTCCTCTGTTTTCTCTTTATGACTTAATCTCTTTGTTTATCTGCATAAACGTCCCAGTTAGAAGGTCAGCTCACTAAATGGCTATGAGTTGTGCATCCACAGTGCTGTCGTATGTTCACTGATGTGCAGAATTTGAGACTCTGTGCTCAAGTCTGTCACAGGCCTGTTGCTTCTGAGGCTCCGGGCTGCCGTCAGCGACGGTCTGCTCTCGCTGCAGTCTGTGGATTCTGGCAGCACATCCAGTGCAAGCCGTGTGTGTAGTTTTCCTCACATTCCACCATGTGACGAGCCGTTTGCTCACATACAGTGCATCCGTGAAGTATTCACAGCACTTTACTTTTACCACATTTTGTTACAGCCTGATTCCAAAATGGGTGAAATTAATTTTTTTTTACCTCAAAATTCTACTCACAACACTCTATAATGACAACATGTTTTTTTTTCTTCAAATTTATTAAAAACTAAGAAATCGCATGTACATACGTATTCACACCATTTGTTCTTTGTTGATGCACCTTTGGCAGTAATTCCAGCCTCAAGTCTTCTTGAATCCGATGTCATATGCTTGGTGCACCTATCTTTGGGCAGTTTGGTCCATTCCTCTTTGCAGCACCTCTCAAGCTCCATCAGGTTGGATGGGGAGCGTCGGTGCACAGACATTTTCAGATCTCTCCAGAGATGTTACAATCAGATTCAGGTCTGGGCTCTGTCTGGGCCACTCAAGGACATTCACAGAGTTGTCCTGAAGCCACTCCTTTGATATCTTGGCTGTGTGTTTAGGGTCATTGTCCTGCTGAAAGATGAATCGTCGCCCCAGTCTGAGGTCAAGAGCACTCTGGAACAGGTTTTCATCCAGGATGTCTCTGTACATTGCTGCATTCATCTTTCCCTCAATCCTGACTAGTCTCCCAGTTCCTGCTACTGAAAAACATCCCCACAGCATGATGCTGCCACCACCATGCTTCACTGTAGGGATGGTGCCTGGTTTCCTCCAAACATGACACCAAAGAGTTCATTCAGTCTTTGTCTCATCAGACCAGAGAATCTTGTTTCTCCTGGTCTGAGAGTCCTTCAGGTGCCTTTTGTCAAACTCCAGGTGGGCTGCCATGATGGTGTCATGGTGTAAAATATCAGTTCAGCATTATCATTTTGCAGGAGTGGGTAGTAACACATTTCCAGTCATGTGCATGAATAATAAAGCTGTGTGACAGACGAGCACTTTTCATCATATTCTTTTTTTAAAACCATATTAATTCTCGTACTCAAGTAAGTTTTTGAGACTGTAATCTACTTTTAACGTGGCTATATTAGCTGTGCTGTGTTGTACTGTCTTTTCTTTTCTTTTTTTTCCTTCCTTTTCTTTCTGTTTGAGGTGCGGCTCCATCCAGTGATGGGTGTGGTATCTGTTACGGAAACTGTCCTGTGCACCGGCAACATTTCCTGTATATTTGTTTTGTGAATTGTTCTGTAATTTATGACTGTATCATGGCCCAAGCAGAGGGTCGCCCCTTTGAGTCTGGTCTGCTTGAGGTTTCTTCCTCAGAGGGAGTTTTTTCTTACCACTGTTTCTCTGGGGGTTAGTAAGGTTAGACCTTACTTGTGTGAAGCGCTTTGAGGCAACTCTGTTGTGATTTGGCGCTATATAAAGGAAAATTTGAAATTGAATTGAAAACTCCACAACAGTTGGTCCTGTGGAATCCAGCTGCCAATTAAAAGGTAAGTACACATGCATAAGGTGAGAGCAGGTGACACATGTGATAGTTAAGTATGTCAACAGTGCAGCAAAATTTAGCCAATAACACAATGCAAGTTCTTGTTTTAATTATTTTGACACCGTGTACATGAGTGCTGCACACTGTTCCTCTAAGTGCAACCAAAGCACACGGGCACCTCTGTGAGGGTGTACGTTAATGTTTTACATGGCTGGAGCAGTAATAGTCCAGAGGTGGCAAGTAATGTACATAAGGGAGGGGGTGGGGGGGTGGGGGAGGGGGGTTAGAGCTTTTTTTTTTTTTTTTAATTATTATTAGTTTTATTTTCATGAAACACGACAACAAAGATACAGGATTGAAGAAAGTAACTTATATTCTGTGTAATTTATTAGTTTTGTCCTTTTGTTTGTGAAATGGGTTCGTGTGTGTGTGTGTGTGTGTGTGTGTGTGTGTGTGTGTGTGTGTGTGTGTGTGTGTTTTTTAATGATAATAATTGTATTTTTCCTTGAGAGCAGTCTTTCATTTGACCTGTTCAGAATGTGGCTTTATATTATAGGGTGGCAAACAAACACATTTTGTGCTGTTGTCTGTTGGGATAATGCACCATATGGACTTTTGGATAATGCAGCTCTAATTTGTGTTCTGCTGCACTTACAGACACACTAATGTATTCATGAAGCCCTGGGCTGTGATGCGTGTACACTAACTTTCTCGTGTGCACTTTTATGAAGAATCAATGAGTCGTGCACACCTATTGAATGATGCAAAGCTTCTGAGTTCTGTCCCCCCCACACACACACACTGAACTCAGCTTTTTAGCTGGTTGATCAGCATTAATACTATATGCAAAGCACTTCAATCTGCAGCTGCTCTGCAAAGTCAATTTTTATTCAAGCTACGTCGAACACATGCTTTGGAAAGGATTTTTGACCTGCCACTTTGAAGAATGTTTTTACACTATTGCAACCCTTCTTGCATTATAAACGGAGGCAAATCAAATGGCTCATAGTGTCACAGCAGAGGTGTTGATGTTCTCCAGCAGGACGGACAGTTATTTGCTGTTTCTCAGAAAAGAAGTGGTGCCGCACCAACACCTACCGACTAGAGTGTTTGGAATGAAAACCTGCAGGCTGATGGCACTGCTTTGCACATCATTGGCAGTCCCCATCATATGGAGACTTGGAGTTCAGCCCAGGTATTTTCCAGGTCATTGTCAGATACTCTGTGGAATGACACTCCCTTTCATTTCTTTTTCCGCATTGATGGAAAAATCACGATGGGCACATTCATGGAAGTGCATGTGCGCGCGCGCGCACACACACACACACACACACACACACACACAGACACACTTTGAAAAGCAGGTTATGTGCTCAACAAAACATTCAACACAACAGTAAATACATGATCCTGTATTGGGCAAAGCATGCAATATTAAGATTTTTGAACAGTAATTTGTTTGAGAACTCTTCGGTGCGTTTCTTTTTGTGTCAGGAAGGTAATCCTTTTGATGGATTTTAGAATTTGTATAATTTACTGTTTCACTCATATTTTCTGTATTGTCTTTTTTTTTTTTTTGTGAGGTTACAGCCAGAGATGGTGGAATTTTCCCGTCACACTCTCATGAAAATAAAGGAACATCTAGTTTGTCCCTGTTGCTGACTGCAGACATGTAAAGGGCAGTTTTAAACATGAATTATCTGTTTATCTTGTGTTTGCATCCAGAAGTGCTGTCTGCCAGCATTCAGTGGTTGTCCACTCATTCTGTCAGAGCCCGAAATTCACCAGAGACTGATGCATTAGACGAGTGGTGTCCAAAAAATTTCAGAAAGGGCCAAGATTAAAATCACTTTGAGCAGATGGGATGTGTTCATCAGTGAAATCACCTGCTGGAGTCGGTGGCTGTAAAGAAAAACTGCACCCTCTTGGCCCTTTCTGGAATACTTTGGACACCAGTGCATTAGACGATTTTTGCTACTAGACAAATTATTATTAAATCCGTTCTAATCACTTTACTCCGTCAGTTACAGTGTGTGCCACAGCTCTCGGACTGCAAACTTTCAAATTGTCATCATTATCATGCAGCTACTACCAGCACACTGATGAAATTCTCACAGGTAAGAAGCAGAAGAGATGAGAAAAACATCATGAAAACTCAATATTTTTTGCTTTTTACAGTATGGTGGGGTCAAGAAATTAATTAATTTTATGGTGGGCATTTAACAACCAATCATCAAAAAGGGGGTGGGGCTGATGTTTGACCAGGGGTGGCCCAGTGCAGATACGGTATGCTTCTAATGCTTTCACAATGATCTACATCATACTTAACTGGATATTTTTATTTTTTTGCATTGCAGTATTTCTGCATCACTATAACCTTCAAGAAAGAAGGGATGTGGGTGGAGAAAGTGTGTTTTAATGTATCTTTTTATGGATACCACTTGATAAACACGCTCGTCATGTGCAGAAGAACCCGTTAAGAGTGGCTTAACCAAGGTTCGTTCACGTCTTCATTTTCCCAGTTGCTGTTGGTGGCCTTCACAGAGGAGCGCCTTTGGACCTCAGCAGCTCTGCCGTCGCAGCACTTCAGCAGATAGCGGGCACGCTGCTCTGAGCAGGTCCAACACATTGGAATTACTTAGCATGTTTGGGGTCAGCAAAGCCAAAAGGCCTGAAACTTTGAGGAAAATGAATGGGCGGTCACTGGAGAGGACAAAGGAAATTAAAATCATTTGGTTTGCAGGAAGGCTGGACTTAGACTTTACATCGAGCAGCAGTCTGATCTGGCTCTGGGTTAATCAGAGGTTTGTGAGCGTTGTTTCCCTTTTAATGGGGACTTTAAGGTGTCATCCATCAGATGCTGTTGCCTTAGCGTCAATCCTGACGGTGCTTAATGAAGACTCCTGATCTCCTCAGCCGTCACACACAAAGTACTGGCCTGTGCAAACCATCACACCAGAAGGTGCACATTACATCTTGCATGTACTAAACCTGCTCTGCCAGATAACGCTGCTGCCATCTGCTCTCGGCATCTCAGCCTGTGCTTGTTAGACTCTGGCAGAAGAGTGAAATCATGCTGCTGGTGACGTCGCCAGCTTCTCAACACATCCAGACTGCGTCATGTCACGGAAACCCATTGAACCCTCACAGGAGCCAGATAGTTCCCTTCTCTCGACTCGAGTGCCTCCTCGGCGGTTTCACTTTAACATTGTTCTCTCTCTTGGATGCTCCGCCTCTCCACTTGTGCTTTGTTTGTAGTAAGAATCGAGCACTATCTGCTCCAACTGCAGCAGCAAGCTCGCCTTTCCCGTACCTTCAGTATTTCCCCAATGTATCTCTGACTCAGCGCGTGAGTGTCTTGTATTTTCAGTAAGCACAGTCTGTTCAGATTTAAGCGAGTCAAACCACATTTTCAGGGTGACTGTGAAACTCTGATTATCAAACTACAGGATGGTTTTCAGACATCGTGATGAACAGTTGACCCTTCTGGTCACAGTGGTGATGCACTTCAACTACTGTGAATGGGCCCTATCTTGATCATCTCTAGCTCAGTCTAAAGTGTGTAATACAAGTGCATTTGGTGCATGTCCAACTCCAGTTTACTATTTACAGGATGTCTAATCCTAGCACAAAAGAAGGTACAGGACATAAAGTTCTATTTCATCACTTAATTAGTCATGGGTGGGTTTGGGTATAGCATAAAATAGCTCAATTGGAATAGAATCTGTCATCCCCTTTAAGAGGTGGAGTGTGCTGTCATCTGGTGCACTGCTGTTTAGACACCAGAGTCAAGTGATAGGTTTTGTGACAAGTTGATGGTTGATGCAGTGTATCAGAGCGAGTGGAGAACAGCCACCAAAGCTCCCTGATGTGAAGCAATGAAAGGATCATGGAAAAATGTTATACAACCCCAATTCCAATGAAGTTGGGACGTTGTGTAAAATGTAAATAAAAGCAGAACACAATGATTTTCAAATCCTCTTCAACCTATATTCAATTGAATACACCACAAAGACAAGATATTTAATGTTCAAACTGATAAACTTTGTTTTTATGCAAATATTTGCTCATTTTGAAATGGATGCCTGCAACACGTTTCAAAAAAGCTGGGACAGTGGTATGTTTAGCACTGTGTTACATCACCTTTCCTTCTAACAACACTCAATAAGCGTTTGGGAACTGAGGACACTAATTGTTGAAGCTTTGTAGGTGGAATTCTCTCTCATTCTTGCTTGATGTACGACTTCAGTTGTTCAACAGTCCGGGGTCTCCGTTGTCGTACTTTGCGCTTCATAATGCGCCACACATTTTCAATGGGTGACAGGTCTGGACTGTAGGCAAGCCAGTCTAGTACCCGCACTCTTTTACTACGAAGCCACGCTGTTGTAACACGTGCAGAATGTGTCTTGGCATTGTATTGCTGAAATAAGCAGGGACGTCCCTGAAAAAGACGTTGCTTGGATGGCAGCATGTGTTGCTCCAAAACCTGGATGTACCTTTCAGCATTGATGGTGCCATCACAGATGTGTAAGTTGTCCATGTCATGGGCACTAACACACCCCCATACATCACAGATGCTGGCTTTTGAACTTTGCTCTGGTAACAATCTGGATGATCTTTTTCCTCTTTTGTCTGGAGGACATGATGTCCATGATTTCCAAAAACAAATGTGGACTCATCAGACCACAGCACACTTTTCCACTTTGCGTCTGTCCATTTCAAATGAGCTCAGGCCCAGAGAAGGTGGCGGCGTTTCTGGATGTTGTTGATGTATAACTTTCACTTTGCATGGTAGAGTTTTAATTTGCACTTAGCGACGAACTGTGTTAACTGACAATGGTTTTCTGAAGTGTTCCTGAGCCCACGTGGTAAGATCCTTTACACAATGATGTCTGTTTTTATTGCAGTGCCGCCTGAGGGATCAAAGGTCACGGGCATTCAATGTTGGTTTTCGGCCTTGCCGCCGGCACTTACATATAGAAAGTTCTCCAGATTCTCTGAATCTTCTGATTATATTATGGACTGTAGATGATGGAATCCCTAAATTCCTTGCAGTTGAACATTTAGAAACATTATTAAATTGTTGGACTATTTTTTTTTTCATGCAGTTGCTCACAAAGTGGTGATCCTCACCCCATCTTTGCTTGTGAATGGCTGAGACTTTTTGGGATGCTCCTTTTATACCCAATCATGAGTTGTCCTCAGTTCCCAAACACTTATTGAGTGTTGTTAGAAGGAAAGGTGATGTAACACAGTGGGAAACATACAACTGTCCCAGCTTTTTTGAAACGTGTTGCAGGCATCCATTTCAAAATGAGCAAATATTTGCACAAAAACAATAAAGTTTATCAGTTTGAACATTAAATATCTTGTCTTTGTGGTGTATTCAATTGAATATAGGTTGAAGAGGATTTGAAAATCATTGTATTCTGTTTTTATTTATATTTTACACAATGTCCCAACTTAATTGGAATTGGGGTTGTACTTTTTAATTAGCGTTTACTTTTATGTCATTTAAATGTTTTCAATTCAGTTTCATTGCACTTAAAAACAGAGTGTATGTGCATCCTGAACCCACTACATTAGCCACATCTTGTACCTTATAAACTGCCTGAATGCCTTTCTTCCAACCTGGTTTCTGGTGCCGTCTGCTTCTGCTGCCTCACAATAACAAAGCTGCAGCATGTCCCCATGTCTCCTGCATCTTACTTTGTCGCTGTAACTGTCTGTCCTATGGCATGTTGTCATTAATGGTTCCATATACTTGATGTTGTCAATAGTATACTTTGGTGTTACACTGCCTTCATAAAGATAAACCTTCAAAGATCCCTTCAGTAACTTTTTTTGGATTGGTTAAAACATTGTACGAGGTCTGTCCGTAAAGTATCGTACCTTATTATTTTTTTCAAAAACTATATGGATTTCATTCATATGTTTTTACGTCAGACATGCTTGAACCCTCGTGCGCATGCGTGAGTTTTTCCACGCCTGTCGGTGACGTCATTCGCCTGTGAGCACGCCTTGTGGAAGGAGTGGTCCCGCCCCCTCGTCGGATTTTCATTGTCTGGAAATGGCGGAATGAAAAGGACTTTTTTTCCATCAGAATTTTTTCAGAAGCTGTTAGAGACTGGCACCTGGAAACCATTCGAAAAATTTATCTGGCTTTCAGTGAAAATTTTACGGGCTTCACAGAGAATAAGGACTTTAACTACAGTTTTAAGGACCCCTTTAATGGACGGTCGGTGCGCCGCGCTGCGAGCTGCGGCGATGCGGCACAAACCACTGGATCATTTCTAAGCTGATGGCTCTGTGGATATGAGACCATCGTGTGCTCTTTCTCTGGTTATCACAAGACCTGGACATCAGCCATTTTCCGGCAGATTTCACTTTTAACAAGAGATTTTGTCATGGAAAGCTGCGCGGAGGCTTCGCGCGTCACGACCGATTCGCTGATGAAGCGAGACAAAGGAACACCTCTGTTTCGGAGTGTTAGAGGACAAGTTGGGACATGTCTATCTCGGCTTTCAGTGCTTACCAGTCGAGTGAGTATAAAAGAACTTGTGGAGAGCTGGACATGTCCAAACTTGTCCTCTAACACTCCGAAACAGAGGTGTTCCTTTGTCTCGCTTCATCAGCGAATCGGTCGTGACGCGCGAAGCCTCCGCGCGGCTTTCCATGACAAAATCTCTTGTTAAAAGTGAAATCTGCCGGAAAATGGCTGATGTCCAGGTCTTGTGATAACCAGAGAAAGAGCACACGACGGTCTCGTATCCACAGAGCCATCAGCTTAGAAATGATCCAGTGGTTTGTGCCGCATCGCCGCAGCTCGCAGCGCGGCGCACCGACCGTCCTTTAAAGGGGTCCTTAAACCTGTAGTTAAAGTCCTTATTCTCTGTGAAGCCTGTAAAATTTTCACTGAAAGCCAGATAAATTTTTCGAATGGTTTACAGGTGCCAGTCTCTAACAGCTTCTGAAAAAATTCTGATGGAAAAAAAGTCCTTTTCATTCCGCCATTTCCAGACAATGAAAATCCGACGAGGGGGCGGGACCACTCCTTCCACAAGGCGTGCTCACAGGCGAATGACGTCACCGACAGGCGTGGAAAAACTCACGCATGCGCACGAGGGTTCAAGCATGTCTGACGTAAAAACATGAATGAAATCCATATAGTTTTTGAAAAAAATAAAAAGGTACGATACTTTACGGACAGACCTCGTATAGCCCATATTTTGTGAAGATTGAGGATAAAGTGTTGACGGAATAGCGAGAAAAAAACAGCCTCTTTGGGACTTGGACCCCTTATAAAAACTTGTAAAGGCCTTTCCTAGGAATCAGAGCACTTGAAAAAAAAAAAGCTCCAATAACAAAAAATAAATACCAATTATAAAAGTACACTACAATAATGCATAAAAATCCCAAATTAAAGAGTTGATGACCCTTGATTGGAGTAATCAGATATAGAAAATGAGTAATACAGAGAAAGGTGTGACTTATACTCCTGAAAGTATACTAATCACATCAGTCTCACTAAAATACAAAAATTGGTTGATTATATTGAAATTTTGTATCAGTCGTCTGACACATTCTTAAATTTGTAGTGATCCCAGCACTTTACCTCTTCACTTTCTTTTAGTTTTTAATCTTTCTTTTTTATTATAATTTGTATTATAGCCTTATGATATCATGTGGATTTGATGGGGATTAAAAATCACTATTCTGATGGATGCCTTCTGTCACTTGATGGAATTAATTGTTTTTTTGTTTTTTTTTTTTACCCTGGTGGAGACATGCCATGTGTTGCCTTCTGCTTTTAAATTGAGAAAGTCACACACATATTTCAGGTTTGGTGGCCATCATTTATTTTTACCAACCCATAACTGCAAACAGAACCCTGAAGCACACCTCAGAGATGGTGCATGCTCCCACAGGCCCAGCAAACTCAACCAGTCTGCTTCCACACAAAAGGCTGTGCCTGGCATGTGTAGAGAGGCTGAATCACAGTTTTCATCAGTTAAAGTGACTCACATTGGTGTTTGTGATTGTAACAGTGTATTGGCTGCGCTTTAAAGTGGGTGGGAGGTGATCAGAATAATGGTGGCTTCAGGAACAATGTTCAGGTGTCTATGGAGATGTACAAACAATACTTTACCGCTGTTAAAGTTGGGTTTCATCCAGGAGTCTGAACTGACACACGAGCAGCATTATGTACGGAGCATCCGGAAACTATTCACAGCGCTTTACTTTTTCCATATTTTGTGTTACAGCCTTATTCCAAAATGGATTAAATTAATCCTTTGCCTTAAAAATCTACACACAATACCCCATAATAACATTGTGAAAAAGTTTTGAAATTTGTGCTAATTTATTAAAAAAAAAAAGAGCACTCAAGAGCGCTCTGGAGCAGGTTTTCATCCAGGATGTCTTTGTACATTGCTGCATTCATCTTTCCCTCAATCCTGACTAGTCTCTCAGTTCCTGCTACTGAAAAACATCCCCACAGCATGATGCTGCCACCACCATGCTTCACTGAGAGATGATGCCTGGTTTCCTCCAAACATGACACCAAAGAATTCAATCTTTGTCTCATCAGACCAAAGAATTTTGCCTGTCATGGTCGTAGATTCCTTCAGGTGCAAACTCCAGGTTGTCAAACTCCAGGTGGGCTGCCATGTGCCTTTTACTAAGGAGTGGCTTCCGTCTGGCCACTCTACCATACAGGCCTGATTGGTGGATTGCTGCAGAAATGGTTGTCCTTCTGGAAGGTTCTCCTGTCTCCACAGAGGAATGCTGGAGCTCTAACAGAGTGACCATCAGGTTCTTGGTCACCTTCCTGACTAAGGTCCTTCTCCCCCGATCCCTCTGTTTAGACGGGCGGCCAGTGATAGGAAGAGTCCTGGTGGATCTGAACTTCTTCCATTTAAGGATGATGGAGGCCACTGTGCTCATTGGGACCTTCAAAGCAGCAGAAATGTTTCTGTTCCCTTCTCCAGATTTGTGTCTCCAGACAATCCTGTCTCAGTGGTCTACAGACAATTCCTTTGACTTCATGCTTAGTTTGTGCTCTGACTGTCAACTGTGGGACCTTATATATAGACAGGTGTGTGTCTTTCATGCCCAATCAACTGAATTTACCCCAGGTGGACTCCAGTCAAGCTGTAGAAACATCTCAAGGATGATCAGTGGAAACAGGAGGCACCTGAGCTCATTTTTGAGCTTCATGGCAAAGACTGTGAATACTTATGGACATGTGATTTCTTTGTTTTTTTTTGTTGTTTTTTTAATAAATTAGCAAAAATATCAAACTTTCTTCACATTGTTATTATGGGGTATAGTGTGTAGAATTTTGAAGAAAAAATTAATTTCATCCATTTTGGAATAAGGCTGGAACGAAAAGTGAAGTGCTGTGACTAGTTTCTGGATGCACTGTAGTACTGCAGAGCGAGGATCCATGTGTCATAAAAAATCACGTCACAACTAAACAGGAAGGCAGCTGCAGCTGGTACCCGAGTTGCACACAGTTAAAGGGTTGGTTGTTTGCAAGTTATCAGACAAGCTTAAAGACAACAAGGATCACAGTTAGAGCATTAGAAAGGAAAACACCAAACAAGAAAGGGCAGATGAAGTAGAAGGTTTGTCACTGTGAACATCCTTTGTAATGATGTTGATCTTTCAGTCTCGTCACACCGGCTGTTTCAGCTGACTGATTCCTGCTGTCAAAGTGTTGAGCAAGCTGTATTGTCAGTTTAGTCCAAACAAAAGGGAGGCTGTGGGCACATGATTCTGGTTTGTTGCTGTGCCCTGATAAGGTGTGACCTGTATCCTGTTTTAACCGTGACCGCCCCTCCTCCTCTGTGACGTGGTCGGAGTGGAAAGAGTCGTGCACGCTCCTCTTCAGGGGCACGCCGATGTATGACGACAAGGTGACAGTTAAACTGCTGCTCCCAGTTGACAAAGACAAGCCGGGACGTCGTCGTTGTTGAATGACTCGTTTCCCACGGAGACATTCACATCGAAATGCACACGTGGTCTGAATAGTTGACTTTTCTACTTTCTTACTTTTAATCACTTTGGCTCTGTTTTTCACTTCATGCATAGAAACATACTATGAAAATAAGAAGAAAACATTTTGATGTAGAGTTTACATGAAGATGTAATCTCCCTTTTGTGTTTTGCACCTTAAATAAATTTTTTCACGGACATCTGTGTTGCACCGGTGTTTCTTTTTTCTTCAAGTTTGTCCTGTCCTGGTTGCACCCGATTATTGTGCTTGGCAGAAGTGCGGAGAACTTCTCCTTTTTTTTTTTTTTTTCTTTTGGTTGGATAATACTTTGGATAAAGTTGCTGAAAAAGGGGTTAGCTAACAATTGCCCAACCATTTTAAATAGGACCATCCCAATTATTTATTTATCTTTGCCTCTGATCTCTGTCAGATGAATTTAATATTGAGCATGTGCTGATACCAAGTCCTGACCCTCTTCTTGTGTTGTCCTTGATAATACAGTTGCACAGGACTTGCTGCAGAATCGATTCAAAGTTTATGCTTGTCAGTTGGGCAGCTCCAAAATGCATTTAGAAATAAGTACCAGCATGTGAAGCTGCTGCTTAATATTGTATTCTTGTTTTTTATATATATATATATATAGCTTATCAATCCATTTAGTGCAGCATTGCTGTGTTGTCATATCAAATAAAGGAGGATGTGATGATTATTGTGTGTTACCTTTGTGCTAGTAATGACAGTTACGTGTGTGGTTTGATGGAAGAGAATTGGTGGTGTTGATGCATTAACAGTTTGCCAACACCCAATAACCTGTAGGGAAGATAGTGGTAGTAGAAAGGAATCTTGTTGTTGTCTTTGTATTCTTCTTCAAGTACAACTGGATAACCAAAAAAGTATTGAAGCAGCATCTGCTGAAAATGGACCGGTTACATTTGTGAAGTGAAGCAGAGCATTAATGTTTTTGAAATGCATCACCACACAGCTGGTGAGCTGGCACGTGCTGAAC
Source organism: Thalassophryne amazonica (assembly GCF_902500255.1). Lineage (NCBI taxonomy): Eukaryota > Metazoa > Chordata > Actinopteri > Batrachoidiformes > Batrachoididae > Thalassophryne > Thalassophryne amazonica. The sequence goes on from NW_022986519.1 coordinate 25,676, forward strand.
GGAGTACTGGCCACCAGCTTTGTCGACACATCAATCCCCAAATGGATCACAGATGATTTGGGGTGATGTGTTTTTATTAAAAAAAACACTTCTTATCAATCCAGATATTAGACTTTAATTGGACCCAATACCATTTTTTGAGATGGCATTGAGATGTCCCGTATTTGTGCATCTGCAACGCCACTTTACTTTTTTGTAACTCAAAAAAAAAAGTAGCTACACACCAACTTTCCAACTCCTCACATTTCACCAACCGCATGAATCAATCTGGTGTTGTTAATCGCTAAAGTGAGCGCAATATTAATCAAATACTCTAAGTGCTTAAGGAATATTGTTGAAAATAAAATGAAAGTAAACTGCTTTCAGGTTCTTTACGCAAAGTGATACGTTCAGCAAATTATTTAAATACATTATCATTTCTTAGAAATCTTTAAGCAATTCTTTCTCATTCAAATGTGAACCATCCATCCATTTTCTTACGCTTTATCCGGAGTCGGGTCACGGGGCAGCAGCTCAAACAAAGCTGCCCAGACCTCCCGATCCACACACACCTCCCCCAGCAGAGCTGGGGGAACCCCAAGGCGTTCCCAAGCCAGTCGAGAGATATAGTCTCTCCAGCGTGTCCTGGGTCTTCCCCGGGGCCTCCTCCCAGTGGGATGTGCCCGGAACACCTCTCCAGCAAGGCGTCCAGGGGGCATCCGGAAAAGATACCCGAGCCACCTCAACTGGCTCCTTTTGACGTGGAGGAGCAGCGGCTCGACTCCGAGCTCCTTCCAAGTGACCCGAGTCACAAATTTGAACCAGTGCTCAGGATTTGAGCTTTCAAATGTGTTTATTGGTTTCATTACTTTAAAGTTTAATGAATATGATGATGTGACTGTCTATTTATTGACCAGGTCATGATGTTTAATTAAAGAAATTGTCATATTTGTGAAGAACGAGTGAATGTTTGGCAAATTTTATTTGGAGTGATTATCAGAGGAGTTGCAGACTTTTATTTTCTGCTAGTCAGCTGGTCGATTTTAATATTCAGCCGCTGCATATTGAATATGAACTTAAACCTCAACACAACATAAGGAGGCAAAGGTCAACAGCAGTTTCACCGACACAGCCCCGTTGTATCAGATTAGATAACCCACATATCTGCACACAAACTGATGTTATCTGACTCTTTGTGACCTCAAGGAAGCAGCTGTTCGTAGTCCAGAGGTCAAAGGTCACACAGGTGCTGAGCCAGACCTTGTTGATATGTGCTACAGTCCACAGGAGGTGCATTTAGTGTGTGTGTGTGTTTGGACAAATGCACACAGGAGTTTTCATGTAGCTGCTTCTTGATAATTTTCTCTTTGCCTTTTTTAAATTGATTTGTCACAACATCGTAAGCACAAATATCAGGATGTCTGGCTACTGGAGGTGACTGTGGTAGTTTTTTGCGTATGTTTGATGACATGGTTAATTATCTTATTTAGATTATTTCTTAATTACAAAGTATTGTTTTAACAACCTTGAAATCCTTTTAGTTAGTCAAAATCAAATCAAATCAATTTTATTTATATCACAACAACAGTTGCCCCAAGGCGCTTTATATTGTAAGGCAAAAGCCATACAATAATCACAGAAAAACCTCAACGGTCAAAACGACCCCCTATGAGCAAGCACTTGGCGACAGTGGGAAGGAAAAACTCCCTTTTAACAGGAAGAAACCTCCAGCAGAACCAGGCTCAGGGAGGGGCAGTCTTCTGCTGGGACTGGTTGGGGCTGAGGGAGAGAACCAGGAAAAAGACATGCTGTGGAGGGGAGCAGAGATCAATCACTAATGATTAAATGCAGAGTGGTGCATACAGAGCAAAAAGAGAAAGAAACACTCAGTGCATCATGGGAACCCCCCAGCAGTCTAAGTCTATAGCAGCATAACTAATGGATGGTTCAGGGTCACCTGATCCAGCCCTAACTATAAGCTTTAGCAAAAAGGAAAGTTTTAAGCTTACCGTATTTTCTGCACCATAAGGCGCACCAGATTATAAGGCGCGCCCTCAATTAGCAGGTACTTAACCCTTACAAAAGGCGCACGCTAAAACATATAGTCTACAAAAAAAAAAAAAGGTCACGGAAGCAAAATGGTGAGTTTATTTGAACTTTTTAACAACTTTGAACTACCAGTATTTAACAATATGGTACTCACATTATTTTTTATTATGGTTCTGTCACAAATCCATCGAAGTCCTCATCTTCTGTGTCTGAATTGAACAGCTGGTCTTCTAGCTCTGGCCACCTCGCTTTGTTTCTGCGGAAACTCCGTTTGATCTTTTTAACTTGGCGCAGTTCATTTTCTTGTTTCCTCTTGCAGCTGCTCTATTCCCATGAACAACCGCGTAACTGATAGCCTGCAGTTTGAATTGTGCCTCGTAAGCATGTCTCTTCGCTGGCGCCATTTTCAGGGGTCCTTAGACAAACAAATGTTGTTTTGCAGGATACCTGTAGTATACGGTAACTACCGGAGGAGTGGCGGAGGTAAGTGTACTTACCACGGACTCACGGACTCTTCTCTGATTGGTTTATCGCTGGCAGCGTACGTACTCTACGTTACGTTTTTGAGATATGAAAACATATTTCTCATATCAAGCATTGAAGCAAAAGCTGCCGTCCCACACACTTCTTTGGCACCATAAACGATATTACGGCTCGTGTTCACATTGTGCCAACCTGGTTTAAAAACTCTGCTTTTGAAGCTGCTTTTGTGCGACTAGTGGCATCAAACTCATGAGTGAATGAGCAAGTTTTGTGTAATCCATCAATACGCAACATGCAGATTACAATAAAACACGATGTGAAACACGATGTGAAACACGATCTGACCCTAAATCAGTTCTCAAAGTCCATGCATGTTTAGGTGTGTGTGTGTGTGTGTGTGTGTGTGTGTGTGTGTGTGTGTGTGTGTGTGTGTGTATGACAGACACCCTCTCTACTTTTAAGATTAGGCTTAAAACTTTCCTTTTTGCTAAAGCTTATAGTTGGGGCTGGATCAGGTGACCCTGAACCATCCCTTAGTTATGCTGCTATAGACTTAGACTGCTGGGGGGTTCCCATGATGCACTGTTTCTTTCTCTTTTTGCTCTGTATGCACCACTCTGCATTTAATCATTAGTGATTGATCTCTGCTCCCCTCCACAGCATGTCTTTTTCCTGGTTCTCTCCCTCAGCCCCAACCAGTCCCAGCAGAAGACTGCCCCTCCCTGAGCCTGGTTCTGCTGGAGGTTTCTTCCTGTTAAAAGGGAGTTTTTCCTTCCCAGTGTCGCCAAGTGCTTGCTCACAGGGGGTCGTTTTGACCGTTGGGGTTTTTCTGTAATTATTGTATGGCTTTTGCCTTACAATATAAAGCACCTTGGGGCAACTGTTTGTTGTGATTTGGTGCTATATAAATAAAATTGATATATATATATATATATATATATATATATATATATATATAATTTGTTTAGTCATGTAACATTCATAAATGCCACCCCAGTGTTTCCTGGAAGGTCACATGCACTCTCAACCCAAATAAGTTGAGTTTACTAGAAAATTGCGTGGAAACCCGTTGCCTTAAACCACTTTAGTTTTTACACAAGCTAAAACTAATCAGGTTAAGTTGTATTAACACATCAAAGTAGTAGTTGTTACTCAAAATCATTAGTTCACATAACTAATTCATGCATTTATTTCCTCTAGGCTGGACTATTGTAATTCATTATTATCAGGTTGTCCTAAAAGTTCCCTAAAAAGCCTTCAGTTGGTTCAGAATGCTGCAGCTAGAGTACTGACGGGGACTAGCAGGAGAGAGCATATCTCACCCGTGTTGGCCTCCCTTCATTGGCTTCCTGTTAATGCTAGAATAGAATTTAAAATTCTTCTTCTTACTTATAAGGTTTTGAATAATCAGGTCCCATCTTATCTTAGGGACCTCGTAGTACCATATTACCCCATTAGAGCGCTTCGCTCTCAGACTGCAGGCTTACTTGTAGTTCCTAGGGTTTGTAAGAGTAGAATGGGAGGCAGAGCCTTCAGCTTTCAGGCTCCTCTCCTGTGGAACCAGCTCCCAATTCAGATCAGGGAGACAGATACCCTCTCTACTTTTAAGATTAGGCTTAAAACTTTCCTTTTCGCTAAGGCTTATAGTTAGGGCTGGATCGGGTGACCCTGGACCATCCCTTGGTTATGTTGCTTTAGACGTAGACTGTGGGGGGGTTCCCATGATGCACTGTTTCTTTCTCTTTTTGCTCCGTATGCATCACTCTGCATTTAATCATTAGTGATCGATCTCTTTTTCCTGGTTCTTTCCCTCAGCCCCAACCAGTCTCAGCAGAAGACTGTCCCTCCCCGAGCCTGGTTCTGCTGGAGGTTTCTTCCTGTTAAAAGGGAGTTTTTCCTTCCCACTGTGGCCAAGTGCTTGCTCATAGGGGGTCGTTTTGACCGTTGGGGTTTTTCATAATTATTGTATGGCCTTGCCTTGCAATGTGGAGCGCCTTGGGGCAACTGTTTGTTGTGATTTGGCGCTATATAAGAAAAAAGTTGATTGATTGATTGATTGAAATGATTTCTCTTTGTTGTATAAAATAACATTAAGTTAAACATACATAAACATATATAACAAATAACATAACACATTATTAATCACTACTTAAAATAATTTGTTAATATAAGTTATTTTATTGTTATTTAATTAAACCATCTTGATTTTGAGATTATTGTACTAAATACATTGTTTCAACAAAAGTGTATAGGAGGGGAGAAATTAAAAAATACATTTATATGAGTATGTTCCAAAGACTTTTATTTAACATTTAAAGGAACACTTCATAACATCTTGTCAATGAAGACAAGTTAAAAGTGCAAACACTTTAAAATCCCAAGAGGGAATATGAACATAGTGCTAAAAATGCATGCCATATTGTGAGCAGAAGAGAAATAAAAAAAATCAATGACATGCTCTGAAACTGCACTGTAAAAAAAATAACTGGCAAATGTTTACTCAAAAAATAATAACACAGCAAATAAATAAAATAAAATGGCAATAAAGTGACACATAATATCATTGAATAGATTTTAAGTTCTACAGTTTTGATTAAAAAGTATTAAATAGATTAACTAAACCTAAAAAAAAAAAAAAAAAAAGTAAAATGTATTCAATTATATTATGTGTCACTTTAAATGCTGATCTATAAAATAAAAGTGTGGCAACAAAGTGACACATAATATTATTGAATAGATTTTAAGTTACACAATTTTGATTAAAAAGTATTGAATATATTAAACCTAAACAACAAAATTAAGTAAAATCTATTCAATTATATTATGTCATTTATATACTGATCTATACGCACACACTGAACACGGACACATGGTGCACTTTGGAAACAAAATCAATAGTTATATTACTTGCCACTTTATATACTGACTTATACATTCACACTGAACACGGCCACAATGTTGCGCCTTGGGAACAACAAAAGAAATTCAGTTATACTATGTGCCACTTTATATACCTATTATATACTGACTTATACATTCACACTGAACACGGCCACAATGTTGTGCCTTGGAAACAAACAAAAACAAAACACAGCAGCTATAACTTCTCACAGTAGACTCACCATAGCTTTTCTTTACATTGTAAGCTGGTTTGTCAATGTTTGTAACTTGGGTTTCAGTTCGCTGTGGCCCAATCCAAGAAGTACCTGTTGGATGAACTGGAATGTGAGCTTCATTGACTTTGGGTAGTTGAGATGCAGTGCATACGCAAGTCCAAACAGGATGCACATAGCTTTTGGCAGGTCTTGAATGTTGTTCATCACAACTTCTCCCTCAGTGACAATCTTTAAATAGGCTGTACTGAGATGCAGGGAAGATGAGAGCACAGCACCTTCATGCTCAATGAGGAGGATCCCAATGTCAAGTTGGCGGTATGAGTCACCATCATCAGTATCCTTAAGAAGCAATATCAACATGAGAACACAATCACAACATTTCTCATTTATTAATCAACAATATCAAGCAATATAATCCAATAACATGCTAGAGTGGTAAACACATCACCTAGCAAGGTTGGAAAGAGCTGTTATTAAGGTTACCAAGTGTACATTTTTAACTGTATGAGGGTGCTAGGAGACGGGAGATCATGGCAGACTGGAAACCTCAACAAATCAATCAATCAATCAATCAATCAATTTTTTTTTTATATAGCGCCAAATCACAACAAACAGTTGCCCCAAGGCGCTTTATATTGTAAGGCAAGGCCATACAATAATGATGTAAAACCCCAACGGTCAAAACGACCCCCTGTGAGCAAGCACTTGGCTACAGTGGGAAGGAAAAACTCCCTTTTAACAGGAAGAAACCTCCAGCAGAACCAGGCTCAGGGAGGGGCAGTCTTCTGCTGGGACTGGTTGGGGCTGAGGGAGAGAACCAGGAAAAAGACATGCTGTGGAGGGGAGCAGAGATCGATCACTAATGATTAAATGCAGAGTGGTGCATACAGAGCAAAAAGAGAAAGAAACAGTGCATCATGGGAACCCCCCAGCAGTCTACGTCTATAGCAGCATAACTAAGGGATGGTTCAGGGTCACCTGATCCAGCCCTAACTATAAGCTTTAGCAAAAAGGAAAGTTTTAAGCCTAATCTTAAAAGTAGAGAGGGTGTCTGTCTCCCTGATCTGAATTGGGAGCTGGTTCCACAGGAGAGGAGCCTGAAAGCTGAAGGCTCTGCCTCCCATTCTACTCTTACAAACCCTAGGAACTACAAGTAAGCCTGCAGTCTGAGAGCGAAGCGCTCTATTGGGGTGATATGGTACTATGAGGTCCCTAAGATAAGATGGGACCTGATTATTCAAAACCTTATAAGTGAGAAGAAGAATTTTAAATTTTATTCTAGAATTAACAGGAAGCCAATGAAGAGAGGCCAATATGGGTGAGATATGCTCTCTCCTTCTAGTCCCCGTCAGCACTCTAGCTGCAGCATTTTGAATTAACTGAAGGCTTTTAGGGAACTTTTAGGACAACCTGATAATAATGAATTACAATAGTCCAGCCTAGAGGAAATAAATGCATGAATTAGTTTTTCAGCATCACTCTGAGACAAGACCTTTCTGATTTTAGAGATATTGCGTAAATGCAAAAAAGCAGTCCTACATATTGTTTAATATGCGCTTTGAATGACATATCCTGATCAAAAATGACTCCAAGATTTCTCACAGTATTACTAGAGGTCAGGGTAATGCCATCCAGAGTAAGGATCTGGTTAGACACCATGTTTCTAAGATTTGTGGGGCCAAGAACAATAACTTCAGTTTTATCTGAGTTTAAAAGCAGGAAATTAGAGGTCATCCATGTCTTTATGTCTGTAAGACAATCCTGCAGTTTAGCTAATTGGTGTGTGTCCTCTGGCTTCATGGATAGATAAAGCTGGGTATCATCTGCGTAACAATGAAAATTTAAGCAAT
>NW_022986520.1:0-33095 GCF_902500255.1 Thalassophryne amazonica
GAGTGGAGTGATGCATGTGGAGCGAGTGGAGTGAGTGATGCATGTGGAGCGAGTGGAGTGAGTGGAGCATGTGGTGAATGTGGAGTGAGTGAAGCATGTGGTGAATGTGGAGTGAGTGGAGCATGTGGTGAATGTGGAGCATGTGGTGAATGTGGAGTGAGTGGAGCATGTGGAGCGAGTGGAGTGAGTGAAGCATGTGGAGCGAGTGGAGCATGTGGTGAATGTGGAGTGAGTGGAGCATGTGGTGAATGTGGAGTGAGTGGAGCATGTGGTGAATGTGGAGTGAGTGGAGCATGTGGTGAATGTGGAGCATGTGGTGAATGTGGAGTGAGTGATGCATGTGGAGTGAGTGGAGTGAGTGATGCATGTGGAGCGAGTGGAGTTTTTGGTGAATGTGGAGCATGTGGTGATTGTGGAGTGAGTGAAGCATGTGGAGCGAGTGGAGTGAGTGGAGCATGTGGTGAATGTGGACTGAGTGGAGCATGTGGAGCGAGTGGAGTGAGTGAAGCATGTGGAGCGAGTGAAGTGAGTGGAGCATGTGGTGAATGTGGAGTGAGTGATGCATGTGGAGCGAGAGGTGAGAGTGGAGTGAGTGATGCATGTGGAGCGAGTGGAGTGAGTGAAGCATGTGGAGTGAGTGGAGCATGTGGTGAATGTGGAGTGAGTGAAGCATGTGGTGAATGTGGAGCATGTGGTGATTGTGGAGTGACTGGAGCATGTGGTGAATGTGGAGTGAGTGAAGCATGTGGAGCGAGTGGAGCATGTGAATGTGGAGTGGGTGGAGCATGTGGTGAATGTGGAGCATGTGGTGATTGTGGAGTGACTGCAGTATGTGGAGGGAGTGGAGCATGTGGTGAATGTGGAGTGAGTGAAGCATGTGGAGCGAGTGGAGGGAGTGGAGCATGTGGTGAATGTGGAGTGAGTGATGCATGTGGAGTGAGTGGAGTGAGTGATGCATGTGGAGCGAGTGGAGTGAGTGGTGAATGTGGAGCATGTGGTGATTGTGGAGTGACTGGAGCATGTGGTGAATGTGGAGTGAGTGAAGCATGTGGAGTGAGTGGAGCATGTGGTGAATGTGGAGTGAGTGATGCATGTGGAGCGAGTGGAGTGAGTGGAGCATGTGGTGAATGTGGACGGAGTGATGCATGTGGAGCGAGTGGATTTGGATCTAAGATTTGGCCCTACAAATCTTAGAAACATGGTGTCTAACCAGATCCTTACTCTGGATGGCATTTCCCTGACCTCTAGTAATACTGTGAGAAATCTTGGAGTCATTTTTGATCAGGATATGTCATTCAAAGTGCATATTAAACAAATATGTAGGACTGCTTTTTTGCATTTACGCAATATCTCTAAAATCAGAAAGGTCTTGTCTCAGAGTGATGCTGAAAAACTAATTCATGCATTTATTTCCTCTAGGCTGGACTATTGTAATTCATTATTATCAGGTTGTCCTAAAAGTTCCCTGAAAAGCCTTCAGTTAATTCAAAATACTGCAGCTAGAGTACTGACAGGGACTAGAAGGAGAGAGCATATCTCACCCATATTGGCCTCTCTTCATTGGCTTCCTGTTAATTCTAGAATAGAATTTAAAATTATTCTTCTTACTTATAAGGTTTTGAATAATCAGGTCCCATCTTATCTTAGGGACCTCGTAGTACCATATCACCCCAATAGAGCGCTTCGCTCTCAGACTGCAGGCTTACTTGTAGTTCCTAGGGTTTGTAAGAGTAGAATGGGAGGCAGAGCCTTCAGCTTTCAGGCTCCTCTCCTCTGGAACCAGCTCCCAATTCAGATCAGGGAGACAGACACCCTCTCTACTTTTAAGATTAGGCTTAAAACTTTCCTTTTTGCTAAAGCTTATAGTTAGGGCTGGATCAGGTGACCCTGAACCATCCCTTAGTTATGCTGCTATAGACGTAGACTGCTGGGGGGTTCCCATGATGCACTGAGTGTTTCTCTTTTTGCTCTGTATGCACCACTCTGCATTTAATCATTAGTGATTGATCTCTGCTCCCCTCCACAGCATGTCTTTTTCCTGGTTCTCTCCCTCAGCCCCAACCAGTCCCAGCAGAAGACTGCCCCTCCCTGAACCTGGTTCTGCTGGAGGTTTCTTCCTGTTAAAAGGGAGTTTTTCCTTCCCACTGTAGCCAAGTGCTTGCTCACAGGGGGTCGTTTTGACCGTTGGGGTTTTACATAATTATTGTATGGCTTTGCCTTACAATATAAAGCGCCTTGGGGCAACTGTTTGTTGTGATTTGGCGCTATATAAAAAAAAATTGATTGATTGATTGATTGAGTGAGTGGAGCATGTGGTGAATGTGGAGTGAGTGGAGCATGTGGTGAATGTGGAGTGATTGAAGCATGTGGTGAATGTGGAGTGAGTGGAGCATGTGGAGTGAGTGGAGCATGTGGTGAATGTGTAGCACATCGCGAGAAGGGAGTCATGACTTCTGTCAAATTTAGTTCTGCTCATTTTCAGTCCGGTAACTTTTTTTATTTATTTATTTTTTGGTGGCATAGTGAGTAACATTTCATGGTCGAAAACGTGTAGAACCTAAAACCTTACATTTTAGTTCCCTGGGTTGCCAACTCTCACGTATCTGGTGTGACAGTCACGCGTTCAGCACCAATCTCACGGTGTAAGAAATGTCTCGGCAAAATAAAAATATCTACCATTTATTTTCTGGTGATAACTCAATTAGACTAAAACACAGCGCATTGTTTCTTCATGAAAAGACAGGAGTGTAAGATGTGCACCCAAAACAGCTGTTAACATCTACTGAAAACTCACTGCAGTATTCTCTGATCACTGAAAACCTGTCATATGTCAGCTGCCTCGTGAAGACTTTAGAGAGAGTTCGAGCAAAGCTTCGGAGCTCATGGCTCTGAGTCAGCCACTGAGCAGCATAAAAAGTTTTGGATCACAAGGTAAGCCCATCAATCATACTGAAAATGAAGCCTTTTGAACCACTGCATCAATATGAAGCAAGTGTGTTGAAATGGTTCAGTGTTTGAAGCAGTTAAATACGGGGACATCTGCCGGCCAATCTTTAATATAGCACTTGCATGGAACAGTTGATTTTAATTCATATAAAATGCAAACATGGAAAAAAATACAAAAGTATTTTAACTAAACACATAACTACATTCCCCTTTCAAGGAGAGTGGTTCCGGAGCTGAGGCTGTGCGTGGAGGCGAGGCGAGCTCGGAGTGGAGTTGCTGCTACTTCGCTTTGAAAGGTGTCAGCTGAGGTGGTTCAGTGTTCCAGGAGGAGACCCCGGGGAAGACTCAGGACTAGGTGGAGAGATTATATCTCCATACTGACCCGGGAACGCCTCAGGATCCCACAGTTAGAGGTGGTCAATGTGGACCGGGAAAGGGAAGACTGGGGTCCCCTGCTGGAGCTGTTGTCCCGTGACCCGAACCCGGAAAAGCGGTTGAAAATGATGATGACATAACTACATAAAATACAGGGGAACAGAAAAAAGGAAAAAAAAGAAGCTTGTTTCCATTGTGGCTCAACAAAATACTGACAGGCAAACAAACGTTCATAGTTACATAAAACCCATAACAGTTAATAAAATAAAAATATGTAGTATTCTTTATACTTTTCCCGAAGTAATAAATTAATGGAATATCCCCTTGTTGAGACAATAAAAACTGACCCTGGTTTTAAAAAGAGGCTTCGATTCACAAACTCTAATTTGACGAGCGGACCATTAAACCGTTTAGGTCCAGTGTACTTGAAGGACGAAGCCCCACAGGTCTTCACCTGAGCAATGACTAGAGACAAAGTACTCAACCGAGTATTAATATTGTGCTGCGCAGCTGTAAATTTAAAGGAAGTGACCAAATAATTCAGGGCTTACTTATTCGCTCAGGGGAGGTGATGGTCGAGTGGTTAAAGCAGTTGGGCTTGAGACCAGAAGAACCTCAGTTCAAATCCCTGCCTGACTGGAAAATCACTAAGGGCCCTTGACCAAGGTCGTTAATCCCCTAGTTGCTCCCGCTGTGTAGTGAGCGCCTTGTATGGTAGCAGCCTGACATCGGGGTGAATGTGAGGCATTATTGTAAAGCACTTTGAGCATCTGCTGCAGATGGAAAAGCGCGATATAAATGCAGTCCATTTATCATTCGCTATTCTCCAGGTCGGCGCTAATTCACTTTGGCAAAGTGACCAACTGAAAGGCCAGAATTCATAGTTCCGTGACTGGCTCCTCGGTGAAAACACGCTCGGGCTGTACACTGTTTTATTGAAAATCAGCCGGTTTTTATTGTCTCCAATTCTTTACTTCTAACAGCCAGCTGACAACAATCATTGCCTGGAACGCTGAGATTTATACACCAAGCTGAGCTAAAATGAACCGTTGTACAACAAATTGACTTTATTGATGAGTCTGACCCATTTCAAAAGTGACCAAATTACATGTATTTGTATGGAGTTTGGCGATGTTTTCAATGAAAAACTCTGCCCCTCGAGATCAATCTGCATGGATACTGAGCTTGAGAATATCAAATGAAATCAAATCAATTTTATTTATATAGCGCCAAATCACAACAAACAGTTGCCCCAAGGCGCTTTATATTGTAAGGCAAGGCCATACAATAATTATGTAAAACCCCAACGGTCAAAACGACCCCCTGTGAGCAATCACTTGGCTACAGTGGGAAGGAAAAACTCCCTTTTAACAGGAAGAAACCTCCAGCAGAACCAGGCTCAGGGAGGGGCAGTCTTCTGCTGGGACTGGTTGGGGCTGAGGGGAGAGAACCAGGAAAAAGACATGCTGTGGAGGGGAGCAGAGATCGATCACTAATGATTAAATGCAGAGTGGTGCATACAGAGCAAAAAGAGAAAGAAACAGTGCATCATGGGAACCCCCCTGCAGTTTACGTCTATGGCAGCATAACTAAGGGATGGTTCAGGGTCACCTGATCCAGCCCTAACTATAAGCTTTAGCAAAAAGGAAAGTTTTAAGCCTAATCTTAAAAGTAGAGAGGGTGTCTGTCTCCCTGATCTGAATTGGGAGCTGGTTCCACAGGAGAGGAGCCTGAAAGCTGAAGGCTCTGCCTCCCATTCTACTCTTACAAACCCTAGGAACTACAAGTAAGCCTGCAGTCTGAGAGCGAAGCGCTCTATTGGGGTGATATGGTACTACGAGGTCCCTAAGATAAGATGGGACCTGATTATTCAAAACCTTATAAGTAAGAAGAAGAATTTTAAATTCTATTCTAGAATTAACAGGAAGCCAATGAAGAGAGGCCAATATGGGTGAGATATGCTCTCTCCTTCTAGTCCCCGTTAGTACTCTAGCTGCAGCATTTTGAATTAACTGAAGGCTTTTTAGGGAACTTTTAGGACAACCTGATAATAATGAATTACAATAGTCCAGCCTAGAGGAAATAAATGCATGAATTAGTTTTTCAGCATCACTCTGAGACAAGACCTTTCTGATTTTAGAAATATTGTGCAAATGCAAAAAAGCAGTCCTATATATTTGTTTAATATGCGCTTTGAATGACATATCCTGATCAAAAATGACTCCAAGATTTCTCACAGTATTACTAGAGGTCAGGGTAATGCCATCCAGAGTAAGGATCTGGTTAGACACCATGTTTCTAAGATTTGTGGGGCCAAGTACAATAACTTCAGTTTTATATGAGTTTAAAAGCAGGAAATTAGAGGTCATCCATGTCTTTATGTCTGTAAGACAATCCTGCAGTTTAGCTAATTGGTGTGTGTCCTCTGGCTTCATGGATAGATAAAGCTGGGTATCATCTGCGTAACAATGAAAATTTAAGCAATGCCGTCTAATAATACTGCCTAAGGGAAGCATGTATAAAGTGAATAAAATTGATTCTAGCACAGAACCTTGTGGAACTCCATAATTAACCTTAGTCTGTGAAGAAGATTCCCCATTTACATGAACAAATTGTAATCTATTAGACAAATATGATTCAAACCACCGCAGCGCAGTGCCTTTAATACCTATGGCATGCTCTAATCTCTGTAATAAAATTTTATGGTCAACAGTATCAAAAGCAGCACTGAGGTCTAACAGAACAAGCACAGAGATGAGTCCACTGTCCGAGGCCATAAGAAGATCATTTGTAACCTTCACTAATGCTGTTTCTGTACTATGATGAATTCTAAAACCTGACTGAAACTCTTCAAATAGACCATTCCTCTGCAGATGATCAGTTAGCTGTTTTACAACTACCCTTTCAAGAATTTTTGAGAGAAAAGGAAGGTTGGAGATTGGCCTATAATTAGCTAAGATAGCTGGGTCAAGTGATGGCTTTTTAAGTAATGGTTTAATTACTGCCACCTTAAAAGCCTGTGGTACATAGCCAACTAACAAAGATAGATTGATCATATTTAAGATCAAAGCATTAAATAATGGTAGGGCTTCCTTGAGCAGCCTGGCAGGAATGGGGTCTAATAAACATGTTGATGGTTTGGATGAAGTAACTAATGAAAATAACTCAGACAGAACAATCGGAGAGAAAGAGTCTAACCAAATACCGGCATCACTGAAAGCAGCCAAAGATAACGATACGTCTTTGGGATGGTTATGAGTAATTTTTTCTCTAATAGTTAAAATTTTATTACCAAAGAAAGTCATGAATTCATTACTAGTTAAAGTTAAAGGAATACTCGGCTCAATAGAGCTCTGACTCTTTGTCAGCCTGGCTACAGTGCTGAAAAGAAACCTGGGGTTGTTCTTATTTTCTTCAATTAGTGATGAGTAGTAAGATGTCCTAGCTTTACGGAGGGCTTTTTTATAGAGCAACAGACCCTTTTTCCAGGCTAAGTGAAGATCTTCTAAATTAGTGAGACGCCATTTCCTCTCCAACTTACGGGTTATCTGCTTTAAGCTGCGAGTTTGTGAGTTATACCACGGAGTCAGGCACTTCTGATTTAACGCTCTCTTTTTCAGAGGAGCTACAGCATCCAAAGTTGTCTTCAATGAGGATGTAAAACTATTGACGAGATACTCTATCTCACTTACAGAGTTTAGGTAGCTACTCTGCACTGTGTTGGTATATGGCATTAGAGAACATAAAGAAGGAATCATATCCTTAAACCTAGTTACAGTGCTTTCTGAAAGACTTCTAGTGTAATGAAACTTATTCCCCACTGCTGGGTAGTCCATCAGAGTAAATGTAAATGTTATTAAGAAATGATCAGACAGAAGGGAGTTTTCAGGGAATACTGTTAAGTCTTCAATTTCCATACCATAAGTCAGAACAAGATCTAAGGTATGATTAAAGTGGTGGGTGGACTCATTTACATTTTGAGCAAAGCCAATCAAGTCTAACAATAGATTAAATGCAGTGTTGAGGCTGTCATTCTCAGCATCTGTGTGGATGTTAAAATCGCCCACTATAATTATCTTATCTGAGCTAAGCACTAAGTCAGACAAAAGGTCTGAAAATTCACAGAGAAACTCACAGTAATGACCAGGAGGACGATAGATAACAAATAAAACTGGTTTTTGGGACTTCCAATTTGGATGGACAAGACTAAGAGTCAAGCTTTCAAATGAATTAAAGCTCTGTCTGGGTTTTTGATTAATTAATAAGCTGGAGTGGAAGATTGCTGCTAATCCTCCGCCTCGGCCCGTGCTACGAGCATTCTGACAGTTAGTGTGACTCGGGGGTGTTGACTCATTTAAACTAACATATTCATCCTGCTGTAACCAGGTTTCTGTAAGGCAGAATAAATCAATATGTTGATCAATTATTATATCATTTACCAACAGGGACTTAGAAGAGAGAGACCTAATGTTTAATAGACCACATTTAACTGTTTTAGTCTGTGGTGCAGTTGAAGGTGCTATATTATTTTTTCTTTTTGAATTTTTATGCTTAAATAGATTTTTGCTGGTTACTGGTGGTCTGGGAGCAGGCACCGTCTCTACGGGGATGGGGTAATGAGGGGATGGCAGGGGGAGAGAAGCTGCAGAGAGGTGTGTAAGACTACAACTCTGCTTCCTTACCCAGCAGTTTCAAATTTCCTTCGATGTCGCCTGCTCTGGCCCCCGGAAGACAATTGACTATGGTTGCTGGTGTCGCTAACTTCACATTTCTCAAAACAGAGTCGCCAATAACCAGAGTTTGATCCTCGGCGGGTGTGTCGCCGAGTGGGGAAAAATGGTTAGAAATGTGAACGGGTTGGCGGTGTACACGGGGCTTTTTAGGGCTACGCTTCCTCCTCACAGTCACCCAGTCGGCCTGCTTTACCGGCTGCTCGGGATCTGCTGGAGGGGAACTAACGACGGCTAAGCTACCTTGGTCCGCACTGACTACAGGGGCCTGGCTAGCTGTAGAATTTTCCACGGTGCGGAGCCGAGTCTCCAATTCGCCCAGCCTGGCCTCCAAAGCTACGAATAAGCTACACTTATTACAAGTACCATTACTGCTAAAGGAGGCCGAGGAATAACTAAACATTTCACACCCAGAGCAGAAAAGTGCGGGAGAGACAGGAGAAGCCGCCATGCTAAATCGGCTAAGAGCTAGTAGCTGCGCTAAGCTAGCGGATTCCTAACAACACACAAACTGAATAATGTGTAAATAATTTAGAGGTGATTCAGCAGATGGAGTGCTTTAGTTAAGGCACGTGAAGATTACACTGTGAAACAAATCGTTATCTAGATCAATCTAACTGTGCAGATTAAACAGCTAACAGATACAGCAAAACACTGCTGTGCTCCGGAACAGGAAGTGATACAATACCGCAGTGAGAGCCAACCACCAGTAGAGACAAGCAGTATTAATATGATTTAATTTAAATTGTTGAACTCTGAGCTCAACAGGCAACATAGTGACCATTCTAAACTCGACCGGGCCTATGTGGGTCTGGGGATGTGCAGAGAGGACAAAGAAAATGATCTTGTTCTGCATAATCTGCAACGTCCCTGGTTTATGCTTGGCCAGGCCAGAATACCAGGCTACACTGGCATAGTAATGGGCGGCACCAGGAGGGGTGCTAGAGCTCCCCTGGATTTGTCATAGCACCCCCATGAAAATAATTCCTCGTTTTATTATTTTATTTTAATTTCATCCCATGTTTTTAAGGCCTTGTCTACACTGATCGCTGGCAAGGCTCCTGGGGTGGATGAAATCCGTCCTTAGTACCTTAAGTCTCTGGATGTTGTGGGGCTGTCTTGGCTGACACGCCTCTGCAACATCGCGTGGCGATCAGGGACAGTGCCTCTGGATTGGCAGACTGGGGTGGTGGTCCCTCTGTTTAAGAAGGGGGACCAGAGGGTGTGTTCCAACTATAGGGGGATCACACTCCTCAGCCTCCCCGGTAAGGTCTATTCCAGAGTACTGGAGAGGAGAATTCTGGTCGAACCTCAGATTCAGGAGGAGCAGTGTAGTTTTCGTCCTGGTCGCGGCACACTGGACCAGCTCTACACGCTCCATCGGGTGCTCGAGGGTTCATGGGAGTTTGCCCAACCAGTCCACATGTGTTTTGTGGATCTGGAGAAGGCATTTGACCGTGTCCCTCGAGGCACCCTGTGGGGAGTGCTCCGGGATTACGGGGTCCGGGGTCCTTTGTTAAGGGCTATCCGGTCCCTGTACAACCGCAGCAGGAGCTTGGTTCGCATTGCCGGTAGTAAGTCAAACCTGTTTCCAGTGCACGTTGGCCTTCGTCAGGGCTGCCCTTTGTCACCGGTTCTGTTAATTATTTTTATGGACAGAATTTCTAGGCGCAGCCAGGGTGTAGAGGGGGTCTGGTTTGGGAACCACAGAATCTCGTCTCTGCTGTTTGCGGACGATGTGGTTCTGTTGGCTTCATCAAATCAGGACCTTCAGCGTGCACTGGGGCGGTTTGCAGCCGAGTTTGAAGCGTCTGGGATGAAAATCAGCACCTCCAAATCCGAGGCCATGGTTCTCGACCGGAAAAAGGTGCTTTGCCCTCTTCAGGTCAGTGGAGTGTCCTTCCCTCCAGTGGAGGAGTTTAAGTATCTCGGGGTCTTGTTCACGAGTGAGGGACGGATGGAGCGTGAGATCGATAGACGGATTGGTGCAGCATCTGCAGTGATGCGGTCGCTGTATCGGACCGTCGTGGTGAAGAGAGAGCTGAGTAGGGGGGCAAAGCTCTCGATTTACCGATCGATCTACGTTCTGATCCTCACCTATGGTCATGAGATTTGGATCATGACCGAAAGAACGAGATCGCGAGTACAAGCGGCCGAGATGAGTTGCCTCCGCAGGGTGGCTGGGCGCTCCCTTAGAGATAGGGTGAGGAGCTCGGTCACTCGGGAGGAGGTCAGAGTCGAGCCGCTGCTCCTCCACGTTGAAAGGAGTCAGTTGAGGTGGCTCGGGCATCTTTTCCCTCCAGGACACGCTGGAGGGATTACATCTCTCGGCTGGCTTGGGAACGCATTTGGGTTCCCCCGGAGGAGCTGGGGGAGGTGTGTGTGGATCGGGAGGTCTGGGCGGCTTTGCTTGAGCTGCTGCCCCCGCGACCCGACTCCGGATAAAGCGGAAGAAAATGGATGGATGGATGTCTACACTGAAACTGAACTGCTGCTGTACAATCTTTTTCTTTGTCATTTTCAAAAAGTGTTTCATTCAATAAATATGTCCGTTCTCACAGATCCAGTGAAACCGTGTGAAAATGCTGTAGTACAGATGCCAGGCCTGTATGTAGCGCTGTAATACTTCGACAAAAAATGGAGAAGATGACGTGGAGCTAATGAATGTAGCAACAAAAGCTAAAACTTTAGGAACCGGCTCACGGATTAAATAAAGTCTTTTAATCTGACCTGTTGCCAGAATCCATCATCACAGATGAAACTGTTCTCCACATGACGCCCTTGTTTTGGCAGATGATGTCTGGAAATGTGTTAATTCCTTATGAAGGAAGTTACTTGTTAAGGTTTTTTTTTTAAAGAAGTCCCTCAGTGTTTGTCTGCTCTGGGTGAGTTTCTCAGGAAACCAGAAGAAACAAAAAAAAAAAAACTAAATTAGACTGTTAAATGACACCGTTACCAACATGTTCCAGAGGCAGGGTGATGACGTCATCCTTTCAGTTTTCTACAGTAAGACTCTTCTGGTGTTTTCAGATTTATGTGATTAGATTAATATTTCACTCATAAAAGAAAATAAACATTCATCAACAAAACTGATTGTTTACACAAAATGAGTGTAACGTGACGTTCAGTGACATTACATTCAACAACGTCATGTTCTAATAATAATAATAAATAATGTTTCTTTTATAATGCACCTTTCATTAATAAAAATCTTAAAGGTTTTACAGAAAAAAGCAAGGACAAACAAGAGAATAAAAACAGAAAATCATAAGATAAAAACAGTCACCAGAATAGAATAAAACCAAAATAAAATAATAGAATAAAAAGACTAAGATGCAACAGATTCAAATTACTGAGACCTGTGAGAGGTCTATCTAAACAGGTATGTTGTGAGGCTTTTTTAAAAAAGCTTCCACAGTGTGTGGAGCCCTCTGGTGGTCAGGGAGCGACTTCCAAATATGAGGAGCAGCTGAACAGAAGGCCCTGGTGTGAAGTTTGGTGCGAGGGGGACGGAGGAGATTCATGTTATATGAACGGAGGGAGCGGGAGGGTGTGTGGGGGTGAGGAGGTCTTTGAGGTATGTGGGGGCATTGCCATGGATGCATTGGTGGGTGATGAGAACAATCTTAAAATGGATTCTGTAGGTGATGGGGAGCCAGTGAAGGTTATGGAGTATTGGTGTGATGTGTTCCTGTTTACATACTCTCATCAGAATTCTAGCTGCACTGTTTTGGATGTAGTGGAGCCTTTGAAGGTTTTTGCCAGAGATCCCAAAGAGCAGGGAGTTACAATACCATCATAAAATACTGTCTGTAATAGAGATATAAATTGTGTTCTGACCATTTTGTACAAAATGAAGGGGATTTGGGAGCTTCAAAGTTTTTTATTTAAAAACAAGATCATGTCAGTGGTGTCTGTTCATCTTCTCTCCAGTTTTAGAGAAGACTCAGACAGGAACAGAAGCTGCTGCCATCTGAAGATTGATTTTGTCCAGCTTGTAAAAAGTTGGATAAACCGCTACCTTCATCCTAACACTCCTTGCAAATTCACTGCAGAAAAGGTTCTGGGGAGGATTAGTATGGCTAAAACCCTTCAGCTTCTGGGGAGGGAAGCCCCCAGACCCCCAACCAGGGCCGGTGGATGAACTTACTGAAATAAATGAAGAATCAAACACAGTTTCCCTTCTATTATTATTTTTATTAGTAAAGGACTGTTTGTTTTTTTATTAGGGTTGGGGAATTTCAACCAAGATCCCAAAGTTGGCAACCCTGAGTTCCTGTCGTGTTTTACAATAATCAGACCGCTGTGAGAACCTCAGTCCTTCCCAACAGAAAGGGGGCAGACCAGCTGCCTGCCAGCTGCTATTGCAAAGAAGAAGGAAAAAAAAGTCATTTATTTTCAACATGCATGGACTCAGACAGTGGACAGAAGACATGAAACGCAAAGCACGTGTCACTCATTGTCAAGGATTTTATATAGTTCATGCTTATATTATCATTTATTTTATATAGTTCATGCTTATATTATCATTTATTTTCTTTTATGACTACGTGTACTTTTCCTCTTTGTGAGAAGAGGAGGTCTTAAAAAGAAAGACTTCTTGTCTGCATTCTTTATGATTGAGCAAGCTATTTTTCATTTTACATAAGTGCCTCATCCTGCTTTGGAGGAGCCACAAGGCTCATGTCGCAGGAATGGAAGGTTCCAGCCGTCACCTTGCCTTGATATCTCCCTCATGCAGACATGACTCGTGTAACCTCTCCCCGACTGTCCTTGTTTTTTCTCATGTTGATGAACTAAATAAAAAGCCGAGCCAGAGGAGGGGATTTTAGGAGAGCTTTGGAGCTGAGCACTTACAAGCTGCTTCTTATTCTCCTCCTCTGCGCAGAGCAAAAAATATATATTTGTCTCTCTGACTGGTTTCTTTACAGTGTCTGTGCCTCTCATTTCTTTAAAAACAGGGTGCAAACCCAACACTCATGGTTTCATTTATAAACAACTAATTCATGACAGTTTACCAACATCATGTCGGTGTTAGGGCCCTGTCCCACTGGGGAGAGGATTAGTTGAGCATGAATTGAGTATACAAAGTACGGGCTTTCGTTGTTGTCCCCAACAAAAATGGTCAGAAATGACAAATGTCACCGTATGAATTACGGATATATTAATAATATATAGCGAACATAATGATGAACAATCATGGTTGTATAACGCATGTAGTGAGGAAACAGATCCGACGCACTGCGATTATCACGGCAGTATTATGAATGCATCGCGCACGTGGTGCGCATGCACGGCATCTGCATTGCGGTCATAAAACAAGTGCACTCGGGCCGTCGGCATCACTATTCACACCAACAATACAGCCTCTGGAGCATTTGCTGGACTTGGACAAGTTGACTGGAGTAAAGAAGCAGTGCACAGGGCAAGTGGTGACGTCAGCGGATCGCCTCAGAGCGCAGCTTTTCTGAATGATTAGAACAAGAAGGTAAATCTGTTATAAACATAGGAATAAATACTGTAACAGCTGCAGACAAGAAGGAAAAAACACGCAACTGTTTTATCAAGCTTTGACAATGTAAAGAAGTCACCTTTTTAGGCGGCTCAAAATGCTTTCTGCAGCTGGAGCCGTTCATGTGCACGGGTGCACGAACGGCTCCAGCTGCAGCTTCCGCTGTGATTCAGGAGGTGATTAGAGCTGTTTTCAACAGACAATTTGCAGAGTAAAACGATTAATCCGCCACAAAATAATTATTTTATATAGGCAGCATCCAGTGCAGAGTGCGTGGCAGCTGGTAGAACAAAGAACAGCGTGCAGCTGTGAGCTGTGATTTGCATCCTCTGCAAATCAGATGCAAAGCAGACGGAATAAAAACCCTTTATTCGTGGCCAGTCTTGTATGCAGTCGCTACAACTTCTTTTACTGTATTTTCTGCACCATAAGGCGCACCGGATTATAAAGCGCGCCCTCAATTAGCGGGTACTTAACCCTTACAAAAGGCGCACCGGATTATAAGGCGCGCCCTCAATTAGCGGGTACTTAACCCTTACAAAAGGCGCACGCTAAAACATATAGTCTACAAAAAAAAAAAAAAGGTCACGGAAGCAAAACAGTGAGTTTATTTGAACTTTTTAACTTATTTGAACTTTGAACTACCGGTATTTAACAATATGGTACTCACATTATTTTTTATTATGGTTCTGTCACAAATCCATCGAAGTCTTCATCTTCTGTGTCTGAATTGAACAGCTGGTCTTCTAGCTGTGGCCACCTCGCTTTGTTTCTGCGGAAACTCCGTTTGGTCTTTTTAACTTGGCGCAGTTCATTTTCTTGTTTCCTCTTGCAGCTGCTCTATTCCCATGAACAACCGCGTAACTGATAGCCTACAGTTTGCCTCATAAGCATGTCTCTTCGCTGGCGCCATTTTCGGGGGTCCTTAGACAAACACATGTTGTTTTGCAGGATACCTGTAGTATACGGTAACTACCAGAGGAGTGGCGGAGGTAAGTGTACGTACCACGGACTCACGGACTCTTCTCTGATTGATTTATCGCTGGCAGCATACGTACTCTACGCTACCAGCGTACGTACTTTATGTATTACGTAATGTTTTCCGATTGGTTTATTGCTGCCAGGGTATGTACTCTACGCTGTTAGCGTACGTAATTTATGTATTATGTCCTTGTGTCAGCGGGAAATGGTCCGATATTCCGAAGGTCAAAGACAACGTCGGTCGTTTTTACAGATTTTGGAATTCAGTACGCACATAAGGCGCACCGGATTATAGGGTGCACGGCCGATTTTTATGAAAATTTAAGGCTTTTAGGTGCACCTTATGGTGCAGAAAATACGGGTAGTTCATGATGTGGACATGATGGGCATGCAAAATATCCATGTTACACACTGTCCCAGTCCACTGACAAGCCGTAAATCCCTGTCAGTTGCAGAAATCAGCGCACAGATTATGTGTTGTAAGGCGGATGTCATCCGCAGCCAAAATTTTGTGCAGCTCAAAAATCCTGGTAACGGAAAAATGTGCCTCTGCAGATAACTGCAGACGTGTGTGGGTGTCGGCTGACTCATACAAGCATGTTTCACGCATATTGCGGATGTTAAGCGAATATGAGCCAATTTTGTGCGCAATCCATACGCAAATCCTTCTAAACGCCAGTGGGACAGGGCCCTAAAATAGGAAGACGACATGTTTCTTCCATCTGTCCTAACATCACAGAACGGCCGACGCCGTCGTATACGACAGCTAAGACCAAGCTTTACTAAATTATAAATAACTTTTTAATGATATGAGATAGAAACTTATGTTGCTGAAACGTTAACTCTGCGGACTTTCGAGCCAGCCATCGGCCATCTTTGTACTCCTCATAGAAGCTGTGTGATGACGTGCGCAATGTGAGTGTCCAATCAGAATTGGTTCACCGTCACAGTTTTCCAAAATCCAATCGTCGGGCAGATTTACCTCACATGAAAAGCCAAAGATCGTTTTCAGGATGACAATCTCACATGCTCAAACAAAGAGTGTGTAACTATCAGGATTGCTCCACTAGTTTGCATGTGAATGTTACTGGATAACTCTGTTGCTTTCACTGCATAAAGCACTTGTTTACCATATCAATGGACAACAAAACGCATAGACCATTTTGTATATATTGTTCAAAATGTGCATTTGTGTTTATTGTTGGAACCTTTTTGTTGTAGTCTTTCACACAAGACCTAAAATTACCTTTATAAAGTGTCAAAACAGTTGTTTATTATAGTTTGCTGTGTGTTTTGAATAAATGTGTGTGGAAAATTATTTTCTGCTTTACTTTTTCCTTTATTATTTTTGATTGTAAATGATTATTACACTTATAAAACACAACAAAAGCATATATATTATGAAAGCACAGGTTGTCCTGAAAAAAAGAGACATCTTTTCAGCCATCAACTCACAGACAACAGGAACCATGGACATGATTTATGAATGTTAGTTATCGCTCAAATCTCTACTGCTTGCAGTCGCTGACCTAAACACTACCTCCTCCACCCCACTGTCATTGGCTGCCCCCTGTCTGACATCTGGGAGGTAGGCTCTGCCCCTGCCTTCTTCCAACTGGAGAATTTGAGATCCACATCCCTGGACCCCGCCGTGACTGGGATCTGGATCTCAGGATGAGACTGTTCTTAACATTCTGCACATTATCACGTGGATTAAAACATGAGTCTGTACGGTAGAACTTTTACATGCAGGATGTGATCTCAGACATTAAAAACTCCTATACGGCTTTATTGCTTTTCCAAATCACAGTGAACACTGCCAGCGTGACACTGTGCACATCACAGATGCACACAGCAACAAGGACTCACATGACTCCAGGTCTAAGTTTCACTGTTAATGACTAAACTCATTTATTAAAAAAGAAGTTTCCAAAGGTGTGGAATGTTGTGTGGGCTTCAGGTTGCTGTTCTTCACTGTGGTCTTCTCTGTGCAGGACTCACTCAGAACCGGTGCAGAACCCAGCACTGTGATGTTCTGAAGCACAGAATCCATCATGTGGAGTCCAGCAGAACATGGAGAAGCTTCTGTCAAAAACAAGAAAGAAGACGGCGCCAGCTTCATGTCTGCCGGGACGTGTTGGACTGAGGAATGAAGACTTGTTACCTGCAGTGGCTCTCATACAGGAGGTTTGGTGAGTCCCACAGACAGGCCAACGATCAGGGCGACCACGGCGAGCAGGGCCAAGGCAAGGATGATGTGTTTCTGAGGAAGGAACAAAAACCACGTCTGTCCACACTAATTCCTCCCCACGCCGTCACACTTTCCACTAAAGGCAGAAAAGCAAACTGCTCATGTTCATCCACTCACACACTAAAGCTAGCCTGCTCCAAGTAAGGGATCAAAAAACCTTACTCAAGGGCAACTCAGTGTCAGTAATTACTTTCATGACCTACCAAAGGAAACCTGTGACCCTCTGATGGTAAGGCTGCTTCTGCGATACCACTCACAATTTCAATTTATTTTCATTTATACGGTGCCAAATCACAATAAAGTTGCCTCAAGATGCTTCACATAAGTAAGGTCTAACCTTACCAACCCCCAGAGCAAGAACACAGGCGACAGTGGTAAGAAAAAAACTCCCCCTGATGATTTGAGGAAGAAACCACAAGCAGACCAGACTTAAAGGGGCGACCCTCTGCTTGGGCCATGATACAGACACAAATTACAATATAAATATACAGGAAATTTTTGGGAGACCGTGCTGGTGTCCAGGATGGGAGGGTTGCAGAAACAGATACCACACCCATCTCTGCATGGAGCCGCACCTCAAACAAAGAGAAGAAAACAGAATCAGACATCAAAAAACAGCAAATACAGTATAATTTGTCAGCATTAAACAACAAGAAAACAGAAGAAATACGAAGGTGATCGCCGGCCACTAGCCCTAAACTTCACTAAAAGACCCAGAATTTAGATAAAGTTGAGGCTGCGGCACACTCTGTTTACTAATAAAATGACTTTAAAAGAGTAAAAAGCATAGTAACATACTATACCAGTATGCTAGCCATAAGAAAGGAAAAATAAGTGCGTCTTAAGTCTGGACTTGAAAGTCTCCACAGAATCTGACTGTTTTATTGATGCAGGGAGATCATTCCACAGAACAGGGTCATGATAAGAGAAAGCTCTGTGACTTTTTATTCACCCTAGGGACACAAAGTAGTCCTGCACCCTGAGAATGCAGAGCCTGGGCCGGTATGTAAGGTTTAATTAGGTCAGCTAGGTAGGGAGGTTCCAGTCCATGAATAATTTTATAGGTTAGTATAACAGAACCTTAAAATCTGATCTCACTGGGGACAGGAAGCCAGTGAAGAGACACCAAAATGGGTGTAATGTGGTCGAACTTTCTGCTTCGTGTCAAAAGTCTGGCTGCAGCATTTTGAACCAATTGGAGACCCCTAATGCTAGACTGTGGTAAACCAGAAAATAAAACACTGCAGTAGTCAAATCTAGAAGAAACAAACACATGAATCAGGGTCTCAGCATCAGCCATAGACAGGATGGGATGGATCAAAAATTACCCCAAGGTTCCTCATTTTGTCAGTGTGATGTATGACACACGAGCCTAGACTAAGCATTAGCTGGTCAAATTGATGCCGATGTCTCACTGGACCAAATTGCTCGACATCCAGCTTCTTTGTGATGCAAGGCAATCTTCTAAGGATTTTATGTGGATGAGATTACCAGCTATCAGCATGTATAATTGAGTATCATCAGCATAGCAGTGAAAGGTAATCCCAAAACACCACAATATGTGCCCAAGGGGTGCTATATAAAGGGAGAAAAGCAGGGGCCTAAGATGGACCCCTGTGGAACCCCAAATTTCATGTCACTAAGGTTAGAGGTAGTGTTACTGTACAAAACACAGTGAGAACGACTGGTCAAGTATGACATCAGCCATGCAAGGGAACTCCCAGTAATCTCAAAATGATTTTCCAGTCTATCAAGTAGAATATGATGATCCACTGTATTAAATGCAGCACTGAGATCTAACAGCACCAGAACTGTAGTGGTGTCCGAATCCATTGTAAGCAGAAGATCATTCACCACTTTAGTGAGAGCCGTCTCTGTGGAATGATATTTTCTAAAAGCAGACTGCAGTGGCTCAAAGAGATTATTCTCAGTAAGATAGTCTACGAGCTGCCGTGACACCACTTTTTCCAGAATTTTAGAGAAAAATGAAAGATTTGATATCAATCAATCAATCAATCAATTTTTTTTTTTATATAGCGCCAAATCACAACAAACAGTTGCCCCAAGGCGCTTTATATTGTAAGGCAAGGCCATACAATAATTATGTAAAACCCCAACGGTCAAAACGACCCCCTGTGAGCAAGCACTTGGCTACAGTGGGAAGGAAAAACTCCCTTTTAACAGGAAGAAACCTCCAGCAGAACCAGGCTCAGGGAGGGGCAGTCTTCTGCTGGGACTGGTTGGGGCTGAGGGAGAGAACCAGGAAAAAGACATGCTGTGGAGGGGAGCAGAGATCGATCACTAATGATTAAATGCAGAGTGGTGCATACAGAGCAAAAAGAGAAAGAAACAATGCATCATGGGAACCCCCCAGCAGTCTACGTCTATAGCAGCATAACTAAGGGATGGTTCAGGGTCACCTGATCCAGCCCTAACTATAAGCTTTAGCAAAAAGGAAAGTTTTAAGCCTAATCTTAAAAGTAGAGAGGGTGTCTGTCTCCCTGATCTGAATTGGGAGCTGGTTCCACAGGAGAGGAGCCTGAAAGCTGAAGGCTCTGCCTCCCATTCTACTCTTACAAACCCTAGGAACTACAAGTAAGCCTGCAGTCTGAGAGCGAAGCGCTCTATTGGGGTGATATGGTACTATGAGGTCCCTAAGATAAGATGGGACCTGATTATTCAAAACCTTATAAGTAAGAAGAAGAATTTTAAATTCTATTCTAGAATTAACAGGAAGCCAATGAAGAGAGGCCAATATGGGTGAGATATGCTCTCTCCTTCTAGTCCCCGTCAGTACTCTAGCTGCAGCATTTTGAATTAACTGAAGGCTTTTTAGGGAACTTTTAGGACAACCTGATAATAATGAATTACAATATCAGCCTATAGTTTTTCAATACAGTAGAGTTAAGATTAGATTTCTTAAGTAATGGTTTAATCACTGCAGATTTGAAACATTTAGGAACAGATCCAGAAGTTAAAGAAATATTAATAATTTCCAGCACAGTCGGCCCAAGAGTGGGCCACAGGTCCTTAAACAGTTTTGTTGGTATAGGATCTAATAAATAGGTTGTGCTTTTTGTTGACATTACGAGTTTTGTCAGCATGTCTAGTGAGATACTATCAAATTCTGTAAATCTAGGTAATACCTCAGTAGTGGTGCCCACCTCAATAGCAGGGTGTAGTGGCTGGGTTAAGGCATGCCGGGATATGTTTAACCTGATGTCTTCTATTTTCCTGTAGCCAGTAATGCATGCTGATAGTCTAATGGCCCGGTCACATGGCATACAACGATTCCTGAACGAAGGGTAAAAAGTAAAAAAAAAGTCACAAATCGTTGAGAAAAGATGGACGAACAAGCTTAATCACCGAATAGCCTGCAAAGGACAAGCGCAAAAGGGACGAAAGAGGAACAAAACAAAACTGAAGCTAATGTTGATCTCGACGCTTTAAACAAAACGCACCTGGAGCCACTGCTGGAGCAGTGTGTCTGCATCTCTGTGTTCCAGGACTCGGCGCTGGGACGGAGCTCATCGAGATTCAAGATTCAATGCTTTAATTGTCATATGCACACTAAAGAAACATGTTTCCCTGTACAACGAAATTCTTACTTTGCTGCCCACACTGGATGCCCAAATATATATATAAATGACTTTAAGTATCTAAATATAAGTGGAAAAAAATAAATAACAAAATAAGCATGTTGGTAAGAACAATAGAATATGACAGAGCAATGTACTAAAATGGAAATATACATTATAAGAGGGGACATATAAAGTATACTTATATATATATATAGTATACTTACTTATGTACATAGTAGCCTATGTACATAATAGTGCATCAGTGTGCAACATTCAGCAGTAAATGGTTTAGTGCAAATGAGCCACTGGATTGAAGTTAGCAGGTATTGTAGTGCAATAGAATGAAGTGTTGGTAATATAGTAAGGTGTCCAGTAGAAAATAAAGTGACCAGTGATGGGGAGCTCTGTCCTTGGGGGGGGGAAGTTTGTTCAGCTGGTTAACAGTCTAATGGCTGTGGGAAAGAAGGAGTTCTTGAATCTGGTGCAGTGGTGGGCACACTTCCGATAATCCGATAACAGATAATTATCGAAGATAATGTTTCCATTATCGGATTATCTTTTTAGATAAATTTAAAAACCATCATCGGACTAATTATCTTCCGATGAATTGCCGACCGATAACTTTTAGACCGATAACGTAGTAAACCAAGCTGAACAGTGAAAAACATTTTTAAAACTTAAAAGCAGTAGAGACCTACCTGTTAAAAGTTCCCTAATAGGTATATTGTTCTACCCTCTGCAAACAGAAGAGAGCTGTTTTCAGAAAAAACTACTCTATCCTCTGTAGGCAAAGAAGAACTGGTGACCCCCCCCAAAAAATCATTTCCTTTAACACCATACTGATATAATCGCAATATCACCCAAGTTATCCAGAGGCATACATTTTTAACTTATGGTTAAAATTTTAACCTACTCATTTTGGACAAGTTATTTAAAATTACTGCCATGTCTGAAGTTTTATAAAGTGAAAAAATCAGATTTATGTTTTTGTTTTAAAGTAATGTGCTAATTTTTAAGGTTTTGTGAGCACATGCTGTGCCTGGCAGCAATGCATTATGGGTAGCATAGGGCAATCTCAGACGTTCACGACAGGACAAATGCATTTCAGACACTCTGTTCACGCTCCACGGACAACAGCATTAAACTCTAGTGCCTAAAACTCTCGTGAATATATTCTCTGGGTTTATAGACGTTATTGTATTTGCGTTTGTTAAATTCCACGCATCTTAAATGCAGCAGACACGGATTATCTGGAATTTTGTTTGGCAAGTTTTCAAGGCCGCTACTGCCATCTACTGGCCAGTAGTGTTCATGGCAGTATTCGCCCCAAGTACTAAGCGTCTGGGTACCAGTAGATGGCAGTGTTCTATTTATTTTGACCGGTTATATCAGATGGTGGTCAAATCAACTTTTTGGCTTTGCAAATGGCTTTTTTTTTTTTTTTTACAAATTAAGTTTTAAAACAAAACAACAACAACAAAAAACATTACAAGACAGCTCTGCGGTTGAATGCTTTGTAGCTCTTCAGCAGCAGGAGGTGGTCGTGAGATGTTAACCCTTACCAAAAAATAGTACTGATAAGTATATAAAAAGTAAACTAGAAGTATACTTGAAACATACTTGCATATACTACTTTTTGGTAAGGGAAAGCTTGTTACTCCACTACACAATGCAGGACACGCGATTAACCTGAAACCCGGTCCAAAAAATTCTCGCACGAATGAAAAATCATCTGAAAAATGGCCAAAACACGCACAGTGTAAAGCCAACATTTATGTGTCAAGATAAGGCATTTCAGAACTGACCAATTGTTAACCTGTCCTTTGTTTTATCTATGTTTTTATTATTTATTATTGCATTTTAACCTGTGAAGTAATTTGTGACTTATGTCTGTGAAAGGCACGATATAAATACATTTACTTACTTACTTACTAATATTGAGTGCACGTTTTACAACATCATAAACCGTGCGCACATCATCAAACGTACGCATGGCACTAATAAAACGTGCGCACATTCTCTCCACATGCAAAGCATTTTGCGATGACACTTCCAGGGTTCTGTAAAAATGCCTGTTTTTACAAATAAAAATTGAATATTTTACAAAAGCACATTTATCTTTAAACAACACACGGCACACGTCACATTAACGTGTTGGTTTACATAATGAATGACTGAACCAATCAGTGTTTAGCAGAGGCACTTTTACCCAGAATCCTTTGCGGTCTGTGTGTTATGTGTCGGACGCAGCTCGGAGAACAGACCAGCGTTTGAAAGACCCAGTATGAAATAAGCAGAGCACGGTACAAAGGCTAACTGAATTTAATACATAACAGTGATACATAAAAAACAAAGTGCGGTCTGGCGTGGTGCGCTCCCAGCAGCGCTAACGGTCCGGAGCCAGAAGCTGTTCGGACTCAAGGACCCCGCCGACACCCCCCAGGTGGCCGCAACAAACCGAGTCTGTGAAAGAAGGAACCATTATGTGAGTCCACACTCTACACACAGAGAGAACACTTAAAGGTGTACAAACAGCAAACACTTCCTGGCTTGATTACTAATCAACTTCCCAACCTGCAGGCATGGAACATCCAGTTCACAAAACTCCACTGCAGTGGAAGCCGATACATGACTAACATACAGCTCAATATAAAAAGGTGTGAGGGACACCACATTTACTGACTGTATAAATGTTAGTCACAAAATCTAACGTACCTCAGGAAGTGTGCTGACGAGCGTGAGACCTCACCCCCTCCTCTTTCACAGACCGTGCATCAAACCTGGACGTTCTCTGCATCCATTGATGATGAGATGGCTCCCGAGACGACGATCTCACCCGTCTGGTCACAAGGTCGAGTCTCTGGCAAATACACACTGTGCACTCCAGTCTTAAATGCCACCATGTTCCAATCCATGCAGATGCACCACAGCTGTGAGTCCTGATGAGCCGCAGGTGATCAGCCTCAGGTGATCAGGGTGAGGTCCTGATAAACTCAGCAACACAGCCACTCAGTTCCAAATGCAAACCACCTGGAAGGAGAAGCAAAGGACAGAAACAAAAAGGCAGCCAGGCCCCCCCAGCCATATAACACTGTGTGTGTTACAAAACCTCAGAATTAGTGCATTATTCAACATTAAAAGATATATGTTATATTTTAACTTTGTACAAATGACAGAATTGACATTAATGGAGTTATTCTATCAGTATTTTCACAAAACCATAACTTAGTATGACTTTATTTTTCAAGACCTCCGCCTGACCGGAGCGTTATGATTAGTAGAGAGCTGATTTTGTGGGTGCTCTCAGGATTCTTCTGTGCAGCTTCCTACAGGGGGCAGCATGGTCAGACATGGGAATGCTGGCTCATTTAGGATCTCGTCACTTTTGATGCTTTCAAAAGCGATCGTGTTAAAAGTCAATTTCAGCTTCTTAGTAATTGCAAATGTACCAGAGCCAATACTGGAATTTATCGGTTATCGATTATCTGTAACGTCCGATACATTTTTGGGTGGTTTACCGGTTTATCTTTATCAAAGATAACTTTTCAGTTATCTGATTATCTGTTATCGAAGTAAATTTTTTGGTTATCTGTGCCCACCACTGACCTGGTGGTTCTGCATCTCACAGTCCTGAAGCTGCAGCCTGAGGGGAGGAGTGTGAATAGTCCATGTTTGGTGTGAGTGGCGTCTTTGATGATGGAGACAGCTCTCCTGTGGACTCTGCGGTGGTAGATGCTCTGTAGAGAGGGTTGTGGGGTCCTGGTGATCTTAGACGCAGTCTTTACCACTCTCTGCAGGTGTTTGCAGTCCCACACAGTAGAGCTGCCGTACCACACAGTGATGCAGGTGGTCAGGACTGACTCGATGATGCAGCTGTAGATGTTGCTGAGGATCTTGGGTGCCAACCCAAATTTCCTCAGCCTTCTCAGGAAATACAGCCGCTGCTGAGCCTTCTTCACCACCTATGTGGTGTTGAATATCCATGTGAGGTCATCGCTGATGTGGCCCCCCAGGTACTTGAAGTTCCTCGCCCTCTCCACCTCAAGACCTCGATGAACAGTGGCTGGTGAGGCGTCCTCTCCTTCCTCATGTCCACTATCATCTCCTTGGTCTTGTCTGTATTGAGGGTGAGGTTGTTGTCTACACACCACGTCACCAGAGTGTCCACCTCTCTCCTGTAGGCCGCCTCATCTCCCTGCCAGTGATGCGTCCTATCACGGCAGTGTAGTCAACAAACTTGATGATGGTGTTGTTGGGGTGGGAAGCGACGCAGTCGTGGGTGAACAGGGTGTAGAGGATGGGGCTGAGGACACAGCCCTATGGGGTCCCCATGTTGGTAGTGATGGTAGCTGACGTCCTTCTCCTGATCCTGACAGAGTGTGACCTGCCAGTCAGAAAGCTGAGAAGCCAGTCACAGAGGGAGGGGTGAAGTCCGAGGGCTAACAGTTTGTGGGTGAGTTTGTGGGGGACAACCATGTTGAAGGCGGAGCTGCAGTCGATAAAGAGCTTCGTTTGCGGTATTGTATCACTTCCTGTTCCGGAGCACAGCGGTGTTTTTCTGTATCTGTTAGCTGTTTAATCTGCGCAGTTAGATTGATCTAGTTATCTAGATTACGATTTGTTTCCCAGTGTAATCTTTACGTGCCTTAACTAAAGCACTCCTTCTGCTGAATCACCTCTAAATTATTTACACATTATTCACTTTGCGTGTTTTTAGGAATCCGCTAGCTTAGCGTAGCTACTAGCTCTTAGCCGATTTAGCATGGCGGCTTCTCCTGTCTCTCCCGCACTTTTCTGCTCTGGGTGTGAAATGTTTAGTTATTCCTCGGCCTCCTTTAGCAGTAACGGTACTTGTAATAAGTGTAGCTTATTCGTAGCTTTGGAGGCCAGGCTGGGCGAATTGGAGACTCGGCTCCGCACCGTGGAAAATTCTACAGCTAGCCAGGCCCCTGTAGTCGGTGCAGACCAAGGTAGCTTAGCCGCCGTTAGTTACCCTCTGGCAGATCCCGAGCAGCCGGGAAAGCAGGCTGACTGGGTGACTGTGAGGAGGAAGCGTAGCCCTAAACAGAAGCCCTGTGTACACCGCCAACCCGTTCACATCTCTAACCGTTTTTCCCCACTCGACGACACACCCGCCGAGGATCAAACTCTGGTTATTGGCGACTCTGTTTTGCGAAATGTGAAGTTAGTGACACCAGCAACCATAGTCAATTGTCTTCCGGGGGCCAGAGCAGGCGACATTGAAGGAAATTTGAAACTGCTGGCTAAGGCTAAGCGTAAATTTGGTAAGATTGTAATTCACGTCGGCAGTAATGACACCCGGTTATGCCAATCGGAGGTCACTAAAATTAACATTAAATCGGTGTGTAACTTTGCAAAAACAATGTCGGACTCTGTAGTTTTCTCTGGGCCCCTCCCCAATCAGACCGGGAGTGACATGTTTAGCCGCATGTTCTCCTTGAATTGCTGGCTGTCTGAGTGGTGTCCAAAAAATGAGGTGGGCTTCATAGATAATTGGCAAAGCTTCTGGGGAAAACCTGGTCTTGTTAGGAGAGACGGCATCCATCCCACTTTGGATGGAGCAGCTCTCATTTCTAGAAATCTGGCCAATTTTCTTAAATCCTCCAAACCGTGACTATCCAGGGTTGGGACCAGGAAGCAGAGTTGTAGTTTTACACACCTCTCTGCAGCTTCTCTCCCCCTGCCATCCCCTCATTACCCCATCCCCGTAGAGACGGTGCCTGCTCCCAGACCACCAATAACCAGCAAAAATCTATTTAAGCATAAAAATTCAAAAGAAAAATAATATAGCACCTTCAACTGCACCACAGACTAAAACAGTTAAATGTGGTCTATTAAACATTAGGTCTCTCTCTTCTAAGTCCCTGTTGGTAAATGATATAATAATTGATCAACATATTGATTTATTCTGCCTTACAGAAACCTGGTTACAGCAGGATGAATATGTTAGTTTAAATGAGTCAACACCCCCGAGTCACACTAACTGTCAGAATGCTCGTAGCACGGGCCGGGGCGGAGGATTAGCAGCAATCTTCCATTCCAGCTTATTAATTAATCAAAAACCCAGACAGAGCTTTAATTCATTTGAAAGCTTGACTCTTAGTCTTGTCCATCCAAATTGGAAGTCCCAAAAAACAGTTTTATTTGTTATTATCTATCGTCCACCTGGTCGTTACTGTGAGTTTCTCTGTGAATTTTCAGACCTTTTGTCTGACTTAGTGCTTAGCTCAGATAAGATAATTATAGTGGGCGATTTTAACATCCACACAGATGCTGAGAATGACAGCCTCAACACTGCATTTAATCTATTATTAGACTCTATTGGCTTTGCTCAAAAAGTAAATGAGTCCACCCACCACTTTAATCATATCTTAGATCTTGTTCTGACTTATGGTATGGAAATAGAAGACTTAACAGTATTCCCTGAAAACTCCCTTCTGTCTGATCATTTCTTAATAACATTTACATTTACTCTGATGGACTACCCAGCAGTGGGGAATAAGTTTCATTACACTAGAAGTCTTTCAGAAAGCGCTGTAACTAGGTTTAAGGATATGATTCCTTAAACTTAAAGCAGATAACCCGTAAGTTGGAGAGGAAATGGCGTCTCACTAATTTAGAAGATCTTCACTTAGCCTGGAAAAAGAGTCTGTTGCTCTATAAAAAAAGCCCTCCGTAAAGCTAGGACATCTTTCTACTCATCACTAATTGAAGAAAATAAGAACAACCCCAGGTTTCTTTTCAGCACTGTAGCCAGGCTGACAAAGAGTCAGAGCTCTATTGAGCTGAGTATTCCATTAACTTTAACTAGTAATGACTTCATGACTTTCTTTGCTAACAAAATTTAACTATTAGAGAAAAAATTACTCATAACCATCCCAAAGACTCATCTCTGTGCTTGTTCTGTTAGACCTCAGTGCTGCTTTTGATACTGTTGACCATAATATTTTATTACAGAGATTAGAGCATGCCATAGGTATTAAAGGCACTGCGCTGCGGTGGTTTGAATCATATTTGTCTAATAGATTACAATTTGTTCATGTAAATGGGGAATCTTCTTCACAGACTAAAGTTAATTATGGAGTTCCACAAGGTTCTGTGCTAGGACCAATTTTATTCACTTTATACATGCTTCCCTTAGGCAGTATTATTAGACTTGGCCCCACAAATCTTAGAAACATGGTGTCTAACCAGATCCTTACTCTGGATGGCATTACCCTGACCTCTAGTAATACTGTGCGAAATCTTGGAGTCATTTTTGATCAGGATATGTCATTCAAAGCGCATATTAAACAAATATGTAGGACTGCTTTTTTGCATTTACGCAATATCTCTAAAATCAGAAAGGTCTTGTCTCAGAGTGATGCTGAAAAACTAATTCATGCATTTATTTCCTCTAGGCTGGACTATTGTAATTCATTATTATCAGGTTGTCCTAAAAGTTCCCTAAAAAGCCTTCAGTTAATTCAAAATGCTGCAGCTAGAGTACTGACGGGGACTAGAAGGAGAGAGCATATCTCACCCATATTGGCCTCTCTTCATTGGCTTCCTGTTAATTCTAGAATAGAATTTAAAATTCTTCTTCTTACTTATAAGGTTCTGAATAATCAGGTCCCATCTTATCTTAGGGACCTCGTAGTACCATATCACCCCAATAGAGCGCTTCGCTCTCAGACTGCAGGCTTACTTGTAGTTCCTAAGGTTTGTAAGAGTAGAATGGGAGGCAGAGCCTTCAGCTTTCAGGCTCCTCTCCTGTGGAACCAGCTCCCAATTCAGATCAGGGAGACAGACACCCTCTCTACTATTAAGATTAGGCTTAAAACTTTCCTTTTTGCTAAAGCTTATAGTTAGGGCTGGATCAGGTGACCCTGAAACCATCCCTTAGTTATGCTGCTATAGACGTAGACTGCTGGGGGGTTCCCATGATGCACTGTTTCTTTCTCTTTTTGCTCTGTATGCACCACTCTGCATTTAATCATTAGTGATCGATCTCTGCTCCCCTCCACAGCATGTCTTTTTCCTGGTTCTCTCCCTCAGCCCCAACCAGTCCCAGCAGAAGAATGCCCCTCCCTGAGCCTGGTTCTGCTGGAGGTTTCTTCCTGTTAAAAGGGAGTTTTTCCTTCCCACTGTAGCCAAGTGCTTGCTCACAGGGGGTCGTTTTGACCGTTGGGGTTTTACATAATTATTGTATGGCCTTGCCTTACAATATAAAGCGCCTTGGGGCAACTGTTTGTTGTGATTTGGCGCTATATAAAAAAAATTGATTGATTGATTGATTGAGTAATGTAGGAGTCTTTATTTTCCAGATGGGAGAGGGAGATGTGAAGGGCTGCGGCGATGGCGTCGGATGTAGACTGGTTGTGCCTGTAGGCGTACTGCAGTGGGTCGGTGGTGTCCAGGATGCTGTTATGAATGTGAGACAGTATCACTCTCTTGAAGCACTTCATAATGATTGAAGTGAGAGCTATTGGCCAGAAATCATTCAGACAGGACGGGGGGTTCTTCTTGGGGAGGGGGATGATGGTGGTGGTCTTGTAGCATCTCAGGACGATGCATTGCCTGAGGGAAAGGTTGAAGATGGAGGTGAGAACATCAGCCAGCTCATTAGCACATACTCTGAGGGCGCATCCTGGTACATTGTCTGGCCCGGCAGCCTTGCGTGGGCAGACGCTCCTCAAGGCTTTGTGTACCTGGGCTGATGTGACGACTGGCCTGGGGGGGGTGGGGGGGGGGGGGGGTGTTGAGTGGCCGGTGTGTGTCTATATTCTGTAGAGGTGGTGGGGGTGGGGCTGTCAAAGCTGGTGTAGAAGGCACTGACGTCGTCTGGCAGGCTGTCCAACGAGCTGATGGTGGTGGTTCTGGGGCTGGTCCTGAAGTCTGTGATGTGATCCAGACATTGCCACATACTCCTGAGGTCAGCATTAGAGTAGAAGTCCTCCGTCTTCTCTCTGTGCTGTCTCTTGGCCGCTCTCATGGCCTTCTCCAATGTGTACTGTGTAGCCTTGTACTCAGTTTCATTGCCAGAACTAAAAGCAGCAGTGTGAGCACGCAGCAAGTGCTTCACCTCTCTGTTTACCCAGGGCTTCTGGTTGGGGAACTTCCTCACTTGTATGGTGGGTACAATGTTCTCAACACAAGTGATGATATACCCATATAGCATAGTCTTCTACGCTGACAGAGGAGTCCTCTCAGGACTTAACTACTTAACTACAACATTAACTACCTCCAAAAGCTGGAGAAAGAGGGACTCATCGACATGCAGGCACACTACAGACTGTACCCTGGGGACGCCACTCCATGCATCTATGGACTGCCCAAAATCCACAAACAGGATGTGCCACTCAGGCCTATTGTATGTAGCACAGATTCCATCACTTACAATTTGGCCAAGCACCTCAAGTGGATTTTGGCTCCTCTAGTGGGTAACTCATACCACCATGTGGAGAACACACAAGATTTTGTGAACAAGATCAAGTACCTTCAGCTGGAGGCAGATGAAACTATGGAGTCATTTGATGCGACATCGTTGTTCACCTGCATCCCCACTGCTGAGGCCATCTCAGCTGTGAGGCAGAGACTGCTGGAGGATGCGTCTCTACTTGAAAGGACCAAACTCACACCAGACCACATCTGCCAACTCTTGGAGATCTGTCTTAACACCACGTATTTCCTGTTT
This sequence comes from Thalassophryne amazonica, assembly GCF_902500255.1. NCBI lineage: Eukaryota > Metazoa > Chordata > Actinopteri > Batrachoidiformes > Batrachoididae > Thalassophryne > Thalassophryne amazonica. Next base: position 30,074 of record NW_022986520.1, read on the forward strand.
AGGGGGAATTACTACAGGCAGATCCATGGTTGTGCGATGGGGTCTCCGGTATCCCCCATTGTGGCCAATCTGTACATGGAGCGAGTGGAGAAGACAGCCTTGACATCGTTCACGGGTATCTCTCCCAGTTACTGGTTCAGATATGTCGATGACACATGGGTTAAAATCAAGCAACAGGAAGTTGAGGACTTTAGAGAGCACATCAACTCGTGAGGATGCCAGAAACAACCATTTAGCCTTCTTGGACTGTGATGTTACGATTGGAGAGAACAGGCAGCTCCAGACAGGGGTTTACAGAAAACCCACTCACACTGACCAATATCTGCTCTTTGGCTCAAACCACCCCCTTGAAGACAAGCTCGGGGTGATCAGGACTCTTCAACACAGAGCCCTACAGGTGCCCACAACTACAGAGGGAAAGGCTAAAGAACAACAACGTGTCCGGAAAGCCCTCACAGTATGTGGGTACCCACGATGGTCCCTGGATAAAGTGCAGAAGTCTCAAAGAACAAAGAGACCAGACAGACAGGAGATGGAGACAAGAAGAAGAGGAGTGTCTCTCCCTTATTTAGCAGGAGTAGGGGAAAAACTACAGAGGATCTTCAGACAGCACAAAATCCCAGTTTACTTTAAACCTGTTAACACCTTGAGACAGAAATTAGTTCACCCTAAGGACAGGATCCCTAGTTACAAACAGAGCAATGCAGTGTATTTTATCAGATGTCAGGAAAACTGTAACGAACACTACATAGGTGAGACTAAGCAGCCGTTACACAAAGTCTGCAGTCTCAGTCTGCAGTTCATCTCCACCTTAAAGACACTAACCACAAGTTTGAGGACAAGGAAGTTAAAATCTGAGCCAGAGAGAAGAAATGGTTTGAGAGAGGAGTGAAGGAGGCATTGTATGTGAAACAGTTGAAATCCAGCATTAACCGGGAAAGGGGTCTGAGACACGCTTTGTCCCCTGTTTACAATAGGGTACTCAGGTCAAAGCAGTGTCAGTCTTTTGTTCATGGCAATGAGTCTTTCATGTCAACAGGAGACTCGTCAGGAGAGCTGTCGGGAGAGGCGTCAGTCCCATCATTAGGAGGGACAGCTACCTTGTTATTAGGAGGGTGCTAACTAGAGCACAATAGGTGCCAATTAAAGCAATTGTTTAGTCACTAGCCAACAGCAGTCTGCCTCTCGGTAGGAGAGGTCTGGTTAGGTTTAAAACTCAAGCTTTTGTGGCTTCTGTTATTCTTCTCTACAAGAGTCAAGACAGAAGTTAGACTACCAGAGCAAGAATTTTAGCTGAGGAAGCTTCTGCGATTTGAAGCGAAACGTCCTCTCGTCAAGCAACCCAGTCCAGTCGAAGATTCAAGCTTCTCTACTATGGAAACCACCTGGACAACTGAGAGCCTTCGCAGAAACAAATCCCAGTCAGTTGTGGTAAAACAGTCCTGTAGAGTGCTCTCAGCCTCTGGTGTCCATAGTTTAACCTGTCTGGTGACAGGGTTTGACTGCTTGAGTTCTTGTCTGTCGGCCGGGTACAGAAACAAGGAGATGTGATCTGAGTTTCCGGGGGTGGGGGGGGGGGGTGCTGTAAACCTGGTCCAGGGTGTTTTCCCCCTGGTGGGAATGTCCACATGCTGAAAGCACCCGAGTCCTGGAGAAACTGCAAACAGAAGTGCATGATCCGACCCATTGTGGAGATCCTCACTGTCTGAGGACATGCTGCGCGGTCCATCTTGCTCCAATTAAAAAAAAAATGTTAGTTTACTGTGGTGACTGCTATATCACTGTATTACATTACTAAGCCATATATATTGATTTATAACAGAAAACTGTCAAAAGGGGAATAAAAATAAGTGTAAAGATGACTGAATATATCAGAGCAGTAAACTGATCAGTCTGTGTGAACGTCATGCATTGACTCCCCATGTGCTGTTATTTCCATGAGCTGCAGCTGATCCACAACGTGAATTCTTCCTTCCAGAACAGCTCTTATATAATCATTTGAATCATCTACCTGATGCCACATGTACATTAGGTAAGGGCATGCAATGGCTGGAATGTCATTCCTACACTCATATTGATATATTTAATAAAAAAGATAAGAGCATGCAGGAGCTGCTGCTGCTGACGCCTCTGCATTCAAGTACCTTCGGAAATTACATAACTTTTTGTTGTTTCAAATTCAGCAGTTGCTTGTGGCAAAATAATTAATTTTATCCACACAAAAGATTAATTCTGGCCTATATAAGGTGTTTGAGCCCATTGAAGCTGACCCTCCACCCAGATAAAAAATCCAAGCAAACAGGCTGAGTTTGTCCTATAATTTCTGATGGTAAATGAATGCAGCAGCAGCAGTGCTCACAAACGGCTTCTGCACTGTATGAAAACATTCAGCCGGTCGAACGAAGTCAAACTAAACGCTAATGTTACAAAAACTAAACAAACAATAAAAACCCATCAAGAATAACAGCAAAACAAAATACGGACAAATTCAGGTTTTTGTTGCCCTTCATTCTCATTTTTCAACAGTTTAAAAATCCTGACGAAGTGCCAGCTGCAGAAACAAAGCTGCACAAAGGTTAAACGATGTCAACGAAAGTCAATGAAAGTCTAGATTTGTTGTTTCATTTGGGTTTCACTAAATGCCATGTGACCGAGCCTTAAGATAGCATGGAATACTAATTTTGAACTACGCCATTTCCGTTCTAGACTTCTAGCCTTATGCTTGAGGTCACGCAAGTAATCACTGAACCAAGGTGACTGTGTTTTGGGGGGGCGTTGTTTTAATAAAGGTGGCGCCATTATGTCAAGTGTAGTTTTGAGCACTGATTTTAAAGGCTTATTTATATGAACGTTAAAGTCACCAATAATCAGAATGTTGTCTGCACTAGTTGACAAGTTAGAGATGAACTCACCAAATTCATCTAAGAATTCAGAGTATGGACCAGGGGGCCTATATACAGTGACAAAGTAATACGGCTGATTTTTACTCTTCTGACCTTGGCAATACGTAGCATCGTGGGCA